>NC_056725.1:411679058-411831558 GCF_019279795.1 Protopterus annectens
TCATCACCATAAGATAAACTATCAGTGTTATATGTGGTTGTATGTCCTCTCGGAGTGCCAGTAGCACACATCCAGGGGTACCACAAGGTCACAGTGATGCTGTGTGTTCTCCTCTGCTGAGGGCGGCCCTCACCTGGACATGTGAGATGATAGGGAGGTTACATCCAGCTGGGATAAATATTTTAAAGGTGGGGAGAAGGAGGGGGGATACGTGCACCGAACATGTCTGCAAGATTGTTGCCAATATCCGTGTGTTTGGTGAACGTTAAGTAGGTGTGGATTAACACAGAGCATATCTGAGGCATGTGGTCCATATGTGTAACATAACTGAAGAAGGCCTTGTGGTCATCCATAGTGTTTGTGTCCATTTCCCTCCCAGACTAGGTCGTGGCCGTTGTTATGATGGACCGTAGCGTAGTACCAGTGCTGACCACAGATGCCTTCCCTTAATGTGAATGTGCTCTGTCCTGCAGTAGCCTCCTGCTATTGTTATACAATCTGCCTCTGTCTGGGATCCACCGGACAGGATGCCTAACCTTTGTGCATAGGGTCTGGGTTAGAGATGTGTGTGCAAGTTCCATGCAATCCATAGCATGTCCATGGTAAGCATTTGCAAAGGGGTCAGCAGTGTGGCTTGTGGCTTCCACTGGCCCAGTGTGCTGCATGGATACCATCTCAGTCCCAGCAAGTGAATAACTGTCTAATCACATACATATCAAAGTAGTCTACTGTGCTGGTGGTGGTGGTGGTGGTGGGATATGTATATCCAGGCCGAGTAACGTCTGTCCACATCACAGTAGTGGATGGTGTCCCACATACAGTACCTTGGAATGAACCCCCAGAGTGAGGTTGTGCATTGCACCTGTCAGTGTGTGCTGACCGATGGGGCATGCTACTATGTTGTGTGGAATGTGGCAGGTATTGTTGCACAGGTGTTGGCTGAGCACTGATATCTGGCCATGTACCTGTGTATCCACCACGACATACACACATGCAACATATGGGAGTAGTAGTATATCACTACACATGAGTATCATGTATAGTATGTGTGCCATATATTGCTGACATGGTCTGCTGATATCCTGTCTGTGTTCTCTTCCAGGGAGATGGCGCGACAGCGTAACCCCGCCTACTCTGTGGCAGAAGATGAGGAGATCCACCAGAGCCTGGTGCGGGAGTATGACATCCTGTTTTCCCGCACCAGTCAGAATCAGCAGGAGAGGGCTGCACTGTGGCAAGACCTTGTCCGTAGGGTAAATGATATTGGCATGCATAACAGGACATATGAGCAGGTGCGACATCACTGCAGTGATTTAATCCGAAGTGTCCGGCAGCGTGCATCAGATATCCACAGGCAACAGGTTGCCACAGGAGGTGGGGTGGCCACACATCCCCCCCTCACGAGACTGGAGGGGCTACTCCTAAGAGTTGTGGCTTCAGCCCCGGAACACCAACAGCAGTACACCTGCATTATGATGGAGGCTGGTTCCACACAGCAGCATGACATGGAGCGTGCAGGTAATATGCCATATGTACACCTGACTGTTCTGTACACTGTATCATATGCAATATCAATGGCACAGTTGTACCCACTGACATTAATCTCATCATTTCTGCAGGTCCCTCCAGGGTTACAGCAAGACAGGCCATCCATGCTGGTGAGTGTGTTTAACATAACCTATAATAGTCCTGATAATGCTAGTAACAGTAGTGTAACTCAGTAGTGCTCTGTGTGTAAACTGCAGGGTGTGCATGTGTGCATGTGTGCAGGTGTGCCTGTGCCCATGTGTGCATGTGTGCATGTGTGCATGTGTGCAGGTGTGCCTGTGTCCACGTGTGCATCTGTGCATGTGTGCCTGTGTCCACGTGTGCATGTGTGCATGTGTGCATGTGTGCATGTGTGCCTGTGTCCACGTGTGCATGTGTGCATGTATGCATGTGTACACGTGACCACGTGTGCATGTGTGCATGTGTGCATGTGACCACATGTGCATGTGTGCATGTGTGCATGTGTCCATGTGTGCATGTGTCCACGTGTGCATGTGTGTATAAGTGCATCACTGGTAACAATGTCTGGAGACTGTAAACTGTGTTTCCTGTCTTCATCCCACAGGTTCTGGGGCTGCTCTGGTGACCTGCAGCAGGGAACCTGAATCCTGTGCCACGGCTACTGGTAATGATGATATTTGTGTAATGGTACAGGAAGGTGTGTCAGGGTCTGCCATTGGTCAGCCAATTGACAGTACATAGCTGTCAACCCCATCATTGCGCACAGTCATCCTGCCTGTACATCCTTTGTCACCATTGTCCCTAGGTGATGGACAGGATACAGTGGGCATAGACCAGGGTAATGTGGTACCTGTGGCACATGCGTCCCCACACAGCAGCCATGGGCAGGGTCCTCCGATGGTACCACACAGACAGTTGCCCATGGGTTCTCGTGGGAGCATCTGTGGGTGTACTGCCTCTGGCCGACATGCCCAAAGAGGTCTGTCAACCTCAGCTATGTTTCGGACTGTCATGCAGGCACAGTCACGTATGGAAAGGTACACCAGACAGGGTCTGAGGGAGCTGAGAGCATGTCACACAGCCATGACAGACAGTATGCGTGACATTGCGGATGCTATCCGTAACTTCACCGATGTCATAGACAGACGTTGTGGGGAAATATTACAGCAGTTCCACAACCAGATGTCCATGAACCAGGGCAATGGTGGGCGTTTGCGGTGTCGACGTGGCCATATGCCAGCAGCAGCTGGCAGTCGGCGCGGATGACAACAGGCTCGCACACACCCCCATAGTGCCAGCAGCAGCCCCAGCAATGCTGGGTCTGTGCTGTCATCGGAACGCCCCAGGAGATCACGTGGCTCTGGACAGTCCCAACAGGGACTTGTGTCCAGTCAACACACTTCCGCTTCTGATGACAGTACCCAGTCTGGCTTTGTACTGGATACGGTCCGTAGCACCCCTGCCAGCCACAGGTACCATGTCCGTGCACACAGACACTGATCTGTATGGCCTGCCAGGTGCAGTCTGTGGCTGTCCACAAACCCCTGTATATGGCAGCCATGAGGTAGAACTGTGTGTGTGCATACACACATGTGAAATGTTAACACCTAGGGCAACCACATACACGCACACACTGCACCAACATTGCCCCACCCTGTACTGCTGCCCCTCACCAACACACATACACACACATGTCAATTGGTGGTATCAGTGGCTGACTCAGGCATACCTAATCCATACCCTGTGCATATGATGACACTGTGCCACCTCCTGCAATCTCCAACATCATTGGGGGAACAGGTAAACACGTTGCTGATGCACAGGGTGACTACATAGAAGTGTATTAGTAGTATCATGTTGATAACAGTACAGTGTGCTGCTATGACTGTGTGTTTATCCCAGCATGCCTGTTGCAGTAACTGTATGAATGTCCTGAATTGTTATCTGCACCCATAGTACATACCAAAGTATAACAGCTGCACATAATTGCATGCCGGTGGTAAGGTTGTCAACAGATAGCCGCATACATGGGTAGCACAGGGGGAAAGCTAACGCAAGTAGTGATATGCAATGGTGGACATGTACAGTAATGGTGTCAAGTTGCCCACAACAACTATGCCATGTGGATGTTCGCGCATGTAGATATTTGTGCAGTACCAATGTAATCCAAATCACAAATAAGTATGACATAATATCGGTTCTACCATGGGCATCTGCCTGCGTATTTCTGGGTACATGTTGATAGTGCCTACATATTTGCATTGTTACTTACTGTTATTGTTACCCCTTCTTTGTTGTATAATGCACTACTTCCAGCCCTGTTTACTGTAGCTTTGTTTGCATGCATGTTCGCTTGGGGTCCCCTGGAACACTGCTTACACCTGCAATGCAGAGTTACAGTGCTTCTGTAGACTTCTAGTGACATCTGCATAGCGTACGATTCATATGTCAACTTTACACATGACAGAACGTCACTGTCTGTCCTGTACGCATGTACGTTGCCTGTGACACATTGCACACATCTTACCTGGCATTTATCCACGTGTGCAGTCATATATGTCAGTGCTATGAAACAGTAGCGGTACACCCACACATACACACCTTCAGTATGTTGTTCCCCATTGGCCCTATGTGTTGGTACTCACCATGGCAATCACACTACTAGGGTAGCATGTGCAAAGGTAACCTGTGAATCGCCTCTATGGTCCAGTTGTGGTTTATGTGAGTCATGTGTCATTGTCACAGCTGCCACATGTATGCAGTCAGCCATCACCCTTGGCCAGGAACGTACAACACATGTGTGGGATGCCACCACACAGCCAATCTGGGGACTGGACTCTCTGAACCCAGTAATGCCATACCCTGTCAGGTGGCATGTCATATATACTACGTCCTGGACAAACGTCAACCCCAATCCCTGCTGCTACTATTGATAATACCCCTGAAGATGTTCCTGATAGTTTTGACTAGTTTTTTACTGAGAAATTTCAGGCCCTAGCTAGCCATCTACCTCCTAGCTCCCCTGGTCCTGAGAGTAGCACCCCTAGAAAACTACTTGCATCCAGCTGCCAACCACTCACCACTTCACTTCTCCGTACCTTGATTGTAACAGTGAAACCCACTACACTTTCTGCTGATCAACTCCCTGCCGAGTACCTATCAAAACCAGATGATGCTATTGCTTACTTTGTCTCAAAGGTAATCAAAGAAACCATGTTAGAATCTAACTTTCCCACCATCTGGAAAATGTCATATGTAATCCCACTTCACAAAGGAGGCAGCTCTACTGAAGTCTCCAATTATAGGCCAATAGCTATACTCTCTCCACTTGCAAAGATTATGGAAACCTTCGTCATAGACAAGTCATGCACCACCTAATCCAAACTCGCATTATGGCAGACACTCAACATGGCTTACGTCCTCATCACAGCACTACGTCAGGCCTTCTAGCCTTTATTAACACCATAAGCCATACTTGCAACAATAATTATATATCCGCAGCCCTCTTTTTGGATATTTCAAAGGCATATGATATGGTTGATCACCAACTTGTACTCCACACCCTGCAAAGACTGTCTAGATACTGGAGCCTTCCAATGGTTTCATTCCTATCTGCATGGTCAACAGCAGGCTGGCCTCTGACAGAACAAACTCTCTAACCTTCTACCTAACACCCTCAGAGTACCACAAGGCTCTATACTAGGGCCCTTGCTGTTCTCCATCTTCATTAACGACCTTTATACTGTCATCCCAAAAGTCAGCTGTATCCAATATGCTGAATACTCTACTCTGATCTGCTCAGCCACATCTCCAGTAGAGTTATGGTCAGCTACCCAGATCACCTTTAATACAATAGCAAACTGGCTTTCTGAACATCATCTGATCCTAAATCCCAATCAAACTAAACTGCTGTTATTTCACCAACACGTAGGTCTACCACTTTCACCGTTACCATAGCATCAACTGATGGCACAATAATCTCCCCTGACCCATCTCCGAAACTATTAGGTGTCATCATAGACAATAATCTCAAATGTGACATACATGTTAACCAGATTATCAAAGCCATCAATAGAAAACTAGGGTCACTTTACAGAATTAAAGCCTTCCTAGCCCCTCCAGCTAAAGGTGCCATAGCTCGCTCACACCTTGTTTCAACCCTTCTGTATGCATCCCCTCTACTCTCGAATATGAAAAAGACTGTCCTTAACAAACACTCAATTTGCTACAACCACATTGCCAGGTTTGCCACTGGGCTGCCTTTTAGGACACATCATTGCATCAATTTAAATCAGCTTGTTTGGCTTGCAATACCCAGCCTAATACAGTATAACCAACTGATTATGGCCTATAAAATCCGCTATAATCCAGACAATACTCCTGCACTTCAAATATTATCACCCCCTATAACAATCCTAGACCGCTTCGATCCTCTAACAAAGTACTACTTCAGACTAGCAAGTTTAATAACACAGCCGGTGATTCTCTATTTGCAAACCCTGTAAGTAGATCCTGGAACTCACTTCCAGCTGATATTACCCTACTGTCCACCTTAGGTCAATTTAACAGTAGACTCAAACAACATTTGTCACTTAACTGGCTATGTCAATGTATCAAGCCTGGCTAACTCGAATGTGTAAAAATCTGTGAACCCCTTTACTGTGTAATTTTAATTTAATCCTGACTTGCGCTCAGGTCTAACATTAACCTGTGGAGCATGTTTGACTTGCTTACTTATGTAATCTCTGTAAATAATCTGTTTGTAATATGTAATGCTAGTATTATGTAATGCTGTATCTGCTACCCTCGTAGCTTGTCTCCATGGGCCTCCCCTGGAAATGGACATGCATCCAGTCGGGCTATCCCAGTCAACAAATGTAGGATAAATAAATAAATCAATACAATATATTACAGTGACGACAATACCAGTCAGACATTGACACACACTGACAGCATGCTGAACACACTGGGGCATACATGGGGACTCAGAATAGCAGCCTGCCTGGGCATCACACACCTCCGCAGCTGGCACACAGGCATATGTTCCGTCGGAACAGAGCACATGCCACATATGGCACACACATCCCCTGTGCCACACACTCACAGCCTGTAGGGCTACACAACACACCTGCTACAGACGTGTCAGGTACCTGTCTTGTGTGCTGCACTGGGGTCCCGCTCAACAGGCTGTATCTGGTGAAGGTCACAGTGATATTTCTCAGGGGCACTATGGTCCACCACAGCACACATGCATACAGGTCAGTCAGAGGCATGGACAGATATGACTCACTCATTGGCCATGCCAGTGTGGCTGCCTGAGACATACCTCCCTGGACTACATGACAGGGAACATAGAATGGATCTCTCAGCATGTGGCACAGGCCAGTATGAGCCTGATGTTGGTTGCCAACATTCCCTCACCAGGTATTCTACCACTATATGTGGGAAGGGTGTTGTATGTCTACATTATGCTCAGTCTCCACTGTCATTCATAGGGTATCCACTGGCTGTCAATGTGTGCTTACATGCTAGGGAAGTCACAATGATGTGCATGGGTCATCTTGCACGTGACACCCATGGCCCGATGTATAATGGCAAAGCTCCTTGGTACACACATACTGCCTTATGCTGTAGGACATGGTTTACATAGCGACCTCCGTGGGTATCACACAGGTTAGGACACTAACAGTGCTGCTACACAACAACAGCAGTGTACACCGGATGATGCATGCACCAGACACTGCCCTCAGCACGGTGAACTGCAATGTCTGTGCAGTACTAGATTCATGATTCATGGCTCACAGGTGTTACCCATCACTGACAGGTTATGCCCCATACCATGCCTGTCGTCCCCTACACATGTAACACACATGGATAGGGGGTGGTATCCCAAGGTAACACAGATACACACACCTCCAGGTTGTTGGCACAGCACAAACCATCAGGGCCTACTCATGTGCAGCTGACAGTGTGTCGGACTGCCATCTGGTTCATAGCCTGGCACACACAACCCTCACATACACAGGAAGACCACCTATCCTCCATAACAACACCGGCAATATGACAGTCTCAAGAACTGTGTTTATAAGGCCGTACTGCATCCAGCCAAACATTGTGTGTGAGCATTACTGTAGCTACAACACACTAGTTGAAGAGTTCACAGCATGTGGTCACCGAATTGCAGTGGAATGACATGTTACCACTACCACAACAGGTGGGAACATGCAGCACCTGTACATCGACTACATGTACACTATATGGCCCAGACCAGATGTGTATCCCCTGCTGTAGGTATAGGGACATACCACGTGCGGACCCTGCACAGTAAGACACAGTCATATTGGTATACATTGCAAATACCATTTATCCACACGAAGCATGTGTCAGACATGGTAACTACTGCAGGTCACAGGTATTTATGTGTATGTGTCACACACATACATCATGTGTGCAATGCCATTGCTGGTTTAGGCAATGGCATGCATTGTTATGTACAAACACCCACACAAGGTCATACTATGTGACAACCACACGTGACAGTTGTGGGTTACCAAAACATATCTATCTGTACTCTGACAATGGTAATAGACATAGTAGCAGAGCACACTATTGGCATTACTAGCCAGCTAGCCCTGTTTGGCTGTGCTGATAGTGTGGTGACATCCCCTGTGTTTACTGGGGGAGTATGCAGCATCTGGTGTATTGTAGTATTTGCCAAATGGATCTGTGTGCTCACACTTGCATTTACACACACCCTACTACCCCCACACACGTGCACACTTGCCATTTGCAGGATTCATTCCCCTACCTAACTAGGTCATGACACGTGAGAGAGACGCATTAGCAAAGCGCACTATTCAGTTTACTAGATAGTTCCTCTTCTCTGGCTATACTTATAGGGCACTGACAACATCAGTATTTTGAAAGGGTAATGTGCATCAGGTAGTGTGATCTCCTGATTGCCAAAACTAACATGTTTTTCATACGGAAATGCACACACATGAACTCCCCCCATCCAAGCACACACACATGCCATTGACAGGTTTCAAACTCCTACCTAACTACATTATGATACTCAGGAGAAACGCATTAGTAGAGTGCGCTATTCACATTACTGGGAGGCTTCCTTTCTCCTGCTGTACTTATAGGGTGCTGATATCATCTGTGTTTAGAAAGGGGAGTGTGCATCCTGTAGTGTGTTTTCCCAGTTGCAAAAAGGGACATTTCCCTCATATATATTTGCACACACAGTAACCCCCCTCATCCAAACACACACACTTGCCATTTACAGGATTCAAGCTACTACCTAACTATGCTATGACACTCAAGATGGACACATTAGCAGAGCGTGCTATTCGCATTACTGGGAAGCTTTTCTTCTCCTGCTGTACTTATAGGGTGCTGACATCATCTCTGTTTAGAAAGGGGAGTGTGCATCCTGTGGTGTGTTCTCCCAGTTGCCAAAAGGGACATTTCCCTCACACACACTAACCCCCCCTCATCCAAACACACACACCTGCCATTTGCAGGATTCAAACCACTACCTAACTATGTTATGACACTTGAGACGGACGCATTAGCAGAGCGTGCTGTTCACATTACTGGGAGGCTTCCCTTCTCCTGCTGTACTTATAGGGTGCTGACATCATCTGTGTTTAGAAAGGGGAGTGTGCATCCTGTAGTGTGTTTTCCCAGTTGCCAAAAGGGACATTTCTCTCTCTCAGCCTTTCACACACACAAACCCCACACACACACACTGAGCATTTGCAGGATTCGAACCCCTACCTAACTATATTATGACACTTGAGGGAGACACATTAGCGGAGCACACTATCCGAATTACTGGGCATCTGTTCTGCACCTGTAGTATTTCTAGGGTGCTGACATCTTTATTTCCACAGAGGTATGTAGATGTAGTACTACCTGTCAGGTGGGGGATAGCATATATATATGCATTTGCAGCCACCTACGTCAGGGTCAGATATGCACATCGCACTGGCAGGTTATGTTCTATACCATGCTTTGGGACCACAGGACCTGTAACACACAACACAACCAGTCCAGAACACCACACCCACATCCAGGACACACACTTAGCTTCCCTGGGAACAGTGCCAGGGTATGCAGGTATTCACATACACCATTCCAGTTGTTAAAATCAGGTACAGGCATATTGTGTGTGAGAACTACTCAGGCCTCTACCACTTTACCCTACAGCCACTACAATTTGTGGGTCCATGTGCTATGGCAGAACCACACACCACAGCCACATGGGTGAATACATATTGCACCTGTCCATCTGCAACGTGGGTACTCACTGTTCCACACCAGAGGTAGACCACCATTGTTGATATCTGACCATGACCACCTTTCCCTGGACATCCATATCTCATCTCCACCCCCAGGCAAGGTTGTCACTGCACGCAAACTGTGTTTAGCACAAACAGACTCTACACTTGTGTAGACTGGGGTGGATGACTTCAGAGGACCCATGCTGGAGGACTATACTGGCCACTCAGCATAATCCTTGACACTTGCATCCTATGAACATGTGTACAGTTTGCATTGGTCAAGCTATCCCACATATACCCATGACTGCTCCACAACAAGACACCTGTCAGCTGTACACCGGCCATATATGCGCCGTTCAACAGACAGAGTGACCTAATACAGTGCAGAGCTGTAGCCCACAGAGGGAGGACATCTGTGGACGGTTCCAGCATGGCACTTCATTCACACATACTCATTACAACACAGTGTTGACAGTGGAATCGTCCAGAGAATGCAGATAGGGCTCCCCTCAGTCTGTTATTGACGGACACCTACTGTCAGAGATCCTCAGCAACCCTTTCACAGCACACACCGACAACATGGCTGTGGCTTAGCACATTCAATCCCTGAGACCTCCATGGTGCCCCTGCTTGACAGAGGCACAGCTCACTAGCCTCACATGTTGCCTTCTGTGACCTACTTTACAGTGGCATGGTAGCCTACTATCCTGGGGATGCAGATGCCAAGCACACTCTGGCTGAGCTGTCATTCCCTGGGGCAAGAAGCCTAGTATTGACCTCTACACCCATATATTCAATTGTCGGATGCACAATATTTGTTGTGCTGTTCTACTGTTTGCAGGTCTTTATTGCCATAGCATTCCCTGTTCCTATGACCAACTTGTGTATCTGTGGCAGATGTTTGCATATGACGGCGATCCACTATATCACTTATGTCTCTGTGGTCATTTACTGTGTGCACTGGGCTGATTGCTGTGTTGTGGTTGGTTCCTGGACTGACACGTACAAATACCAGATATGTGTGGCCAACTGCTACATGGAGATATGGCCTAAGTGTGTGAGCATGCCCAGTTCAGCCTTTCCATGGCATGTTGTCTGACATATGCCTCATTTATCAAAGTGTGTGAGCATGCCCAGTGTGAGCTTTCCACTCTGAAGTCCAACACATATTTGTGTGTGTGTGACCTTCGACATTATCGCACGTTTATGATTGTGTGCTGGGTGTCATGTTGTGTACTAACTGGCCAACTGCTTCATGTCTGCCACAACAGGGATTATACTGTGCCTGCAGGAATTGCATGGGATACTTTGCAGACAGTTCTCATCATACTTTCATAATGACCTAACACTGTAGTACCGTATAGTGTACTGGTTCGGTACTTTCACTGTAGTGGACAGTATCCTGGGCTTTAGTCCTATCACTGCTTGACATCTTCATAGTGCGGACAACAGACTGTGTAGGGGCCAGTTGTGCACATATGACCATGTTGCAATATGTTCAGATATGGACTACCTACACAAGGCTCGTCCAACATTGCCAGTGTATTCCACAACATGGGTGGACATTGGCAAACACTAGCGATGTTCCATAGGCCATTTCTGATGGTAGTCACAGGGTGTGTTTGTCCTTCGACACACATTGTAACTGGAGTTTGCCATTACATATGTCATGGTTGGTATACTGTGCCTCTGTCTACCTCTGACATAACAGTGATACCCAGGGTAGCCTACCATCTCCCATACACTCATCAGGATGCCTCTTGAGGGGTGTCGATATGTGGCACTCTGGATGACCTGTACCAGGAGTTTACTGAAGTGTGGGGGTGCCTTCTGTGTTATGGATCATTCTGTACAGCTTGTCCTATGTATGTCAGTGCTGGGGTTCAGGTCTCTCATGTGCATAGCTCACTGCCATTCAGATTGTACAAGGTGCAACATGTTCATTCATTCCAGGTTGGACATGGCTTCATACATCAGGCACAGCTTTCCTGTAGCTGGGAAGGATGGCGGTGTGTGGGGCTGCAGTTTGTTTACTCAGGCAACACATAGCATCTGTTCAGGCTTTTTGCTACCCCTGGTGGGGTACTGTTGTGGACTTTACAGTTGTTGGAGGTGTCTGCTGCGGTATATCCCACAGGGGCTATTGTAGTCAGTTGTGATGCTGATGGAAGATGGCTGCAGAGCCAGAGTGAGTTCCCCTTATCTACGTCTGCCAGCCTTCATGTTTGGGTGGGTATATGGTACATGTTTCTGCGAACACTACAGACACATGTTTGTCCAGTGCAGGATATTTATCACCTTTTGTACTCAGGTCTCACATTACATGTTAGGTGCCTCATGGGTTAACACCTGTGTGGTAATTTGTGGGCACTTACTGTATATCCACGGTGGTTGTCTATACACAGTTCTGCGATTAGCTTGCTGACATGGCTATGGCTACAGTTGTCTGTTTGTAGGTGGCCCTTTTGTGGGTTGCTTGTGTCAGCTGGGGGTCGGATATGGTGGGCTGTTTGTACTCCTCTGCATACATGCTCAGTCACAATCCTTCCATGTTGGCCTATACCTATGGGACATGTATACAGAACGGGGGGTGGGCCAAGACCAGGCCTTGTGGGATGCCACTCATATCCGCTTTGTAGTCTGACATGGATGCGGCACGTCTGACCATGTCAGTTCTGTCCTTGGTCTGCTTTGCAACCCCTCTACTGACATAGGGGTGTATATTTAAGCTGGTGAACATATCCATACTGAACACGTACGGTATTGTCTAGAAGCATGTGCACGGTCCAGCTACGCTGTGTGGACCACATAGCCCTCATCAATGACCTTAATGACTGCTTCAAATGGGTCAGACATGTTTAGGGGCCGGTTCTGCAGTTACAACAGCCACAGTGTGTAGGGTCCAGTATCAGTAGGTCCACATTAGCCTTCTGTCTGCGGTACATACTGATCCTTTCCATAGCTGTGCAGAACAAGCTTGTCAGGATCCTGGGGTGGTAGTTTGGAGTATCCATTCAGGCAACACCTTTGTTGTGATGGACCACTGTTGTTGTACCCTGCTCTTTGGGTACATATCCTGTGGTAAGGCTGACATTGGCCAGTAGTGTGATTTTGCTTTCCATTACTCTTGGGGTCCATGTTGGCCTCAGCACAGGACACCATCACATACCTTTGCTGCTGTGTGTTCTGCTTTGCAGATGATGGCTGTTACCTCAGCATCTGCAATGTCAGGGGACCATCTGCTGGGATAGGTATTTTGCACTCGGGGGGGGGGGTTTGCACTGCATCTGACAGGCTGTATGTTAGCAATATGTGTGTGTGTTTGGTATGTTGTTTGTAATATCTGTGTGATTCAGAGCATATCTGTGGATGCCCAACATGGTTCCTACCATCAGTTGGGTAAGCCTTGTGATTATCCTTAGTGTCCTGTACGTGTTGTATCTTCATAGGTTCATGGGTTCATAGTAGGCTAGACACCCTAGGCCATTAGTAAGCCTAGCTAGAGTGTGTGTGTCTTTCGCCACCCCTTGCTATGTTCAATTATGGCCATTTATGAGGTTCTTCACTGTGCCTCTGTCTGGTCGTGACACAATGGGGACCCCCAGTATACATGTACGGTCATCCATCCACTTGGCAATATTCCTGTTGAGGGGTGTTAGTGAGGGGCTCTGCCTACCATGGATTGGGATCCTGTTTCTCAGTGTGGGGAACCTATGGGTTATGTATCTGTCCCTCCAGCACATCTTATTTCATTATGTGTTGAGGTTGACATCTGTGACTCTCACAGCTCCAATGGCTTTGATTTACTGTGGTGTATCATGTCCATTACTCCTGTGTTGGACATGGCCTGGTACAACAGACATACAATGCCTCTGTGTAGGCAGTGTGTGACTGCAGTCAGCTGGGGTGTCTACAGCCAGGCAGCATATGACATATATTTCACACCCTTTATCCTGTTGGTGGGGTAACTATGAGGTCTTCCGAACCGCTGCAGATGTCACGTATGGTACATCCCATATGAGTCATTGTACTAGATTATGGGTCTGATAAGGGAACAGTACAGCAGCACAGTGACCTCTGTTGATGTTGATGTGAATCCTTTCATGATACGGTGTCCAGTATCAACAGTCTTCATAGCCACATTGGCATTGTGGCTGTCACATGACAGATTAATGTCGACCTGTGTCCCTAGGTCCCTGATGACTCCTTGCATACATAATGGTTTGACACCTATGTGGTACTTTGTGTACCTTGTCTGGTATTTGGTGGGACATCCATACTGTCCAGTGTCTTTGGATGTCTGGGTGGGGTTCTTGTGTGTGAGAGTGTGGTCTGTCGCATGCTACAGACTGTACAGCAGTTTTGACTACAGTTATGTGCACATGGGTGGTGTCCACTGCTTTGTGCATTGTCAGTTACCTGGCTATATGGGTGTCTGTGCTGCATATGAATACTCCCCCTCCTTTGATGTCTTGGTGCAGGTGTTGGGGCCATAACACATGCTATGTGGTATAACCTAGTAGTGCTGGTGTGCTATCACTAGGCCTGCAGCAGGCTTCTGTCACTGGACAGGCATCAATGTTCTCCATAATGGGAAGTGCCTCAGGGGCATGCATATTGCAGTTTACACATCTGGCATTGGTCAGCATTACCCTTATGTTTCCTACCACTTATGTTTTCTAGGGTGGTGGGTAGTCTTTTTGGCCTTGCCTACATACGGCTCTATGGAGGCAAAGGCCTTATCCAGTATCCAGACGCACATGGGTAACAGCTGACAGCCATCCCTGTAACAGCAGCATGGCTTGTCATGCTTGACATCTCAAGCAAACACACATTACACCGTCTTGGACTGACAGCTGTAACTGTGCCAGCTGTTAAACATGAGCATTCTGTGTTTGTACTGTGGCATCATTCTTGGTGAGGGCTGGATGCTGCACACAGCCAGTGTCATCCCGCCCTAGGGTACATACTCGGAGGGACCATCCATGTCTCATTTGATGTTGACCAGGGAGGTACATCTCAGGTAATTCACACCAGCATGGACATTGAGTGCATCATATTTCTGCTTGCTTTGGGGTGACCTGCGTACTTGTGTTAAGTGGCATTTTGTGGCTACCTACAAGCAGCTTACTCTACCCTTTCCCTTGTTCAGTCTGGTGAGTGGGACAGCTGTGTGTCTGCCTATACAGACACCTATTACGACTGTATCAGGCATGTTGTTTCTCCTTCGGGCCTGTGACTGTTTGGCACACCAGCTTTGCGTACTCTTCATTGCATGTGCTATGTTTGAAGGTTGTGGTTGCTTGTGATCTACTTTGGAGGCGTCTGTTGTTGTGGTGTGTTTGAAATTAAGGCCTCCAGGAATATTTGTCTGTGTTTATGTGTTTGGTTTACAGTTGTGGTAGGTCTATGTGGGACTGGGTTTGTGGTGTATGTGGTTACCTTCTCCTCCTGACTAGTGTTGACAGTACTGAGTTGCTGGAGCTCAACCTCTGCTTTGGATACATGGATGCATCTATCACATATGTTTGTATTTATTGGGGGGTGTTGTGGTTGTCTGTGTACTTGGTATTGGCGTCACATTGCCTCTGGATTCATAGATTATACTTGTTGTGGCTGGACTTAGTGGATTGTATGTGTGGACATATGTTGTTGCCATACTACTGGTCAGTAATTACTTCCCTTTTTATGTTTGCTCTATCATGTGGTATCTTCCTCATTCTCTTGCATGGTTTGGTAATGGCTGGAGGCCAGCATGCCAGATGCCTGTGTGTATGGCATTGTGTGTTGTTGCTATTTGTGATTGCATACTCCAAGCATTCCTGGCTGTGTTCATGGAATGCCTGTATAACATGTTCTGTGGTGTGTCCCATATTCTGCACTTGCACAGGGCCTTTTGTGGATTCAACATCGGTTTTGAGGGCTGCAACCTATACTTTACACATGTTTTTCACTGTGGTATTCTGGCCAGGGACTGGGGTGAGGGTGTGTATATCCAGTGTGCTTACTCTATGGTCTGGTCTTACCAGTGAGGGGTACACTTCTCATCTTGCCATCCAGTACACATGTTGCTGATTATCACATCCAGTATGCTTACCCCTCTTGTGGGAGTAGTACATTGTTCCTGGGTATTTTGGTTTATGGAATCTGGGTAATTTTCTCCTACTGTGTTGGTGCTAGTACAATGCTACCGGTGTATGTCTGGGTATTTTCAGTCGAGCAATATAATGTGGTTTGGGGGGCTTGATATATTCATGTATTCCGACATAGGCCAGGTGCTGTTCCTGGTATTAGGACAGTGGTCTGCAGCAGGCTATATACTGCGAGGCAGTTTTAGCCATTGGTATTTGACCATGGATATTCCATGCTGCTTCTTGTTGTGGTACCAACATGGGGGTGTGGTTATCCTTGCCATTTCTTGCTAGTCACCCTCCTTTTGTAGCTTGTTCCATGTTTTGCAGCTGTATAGCACAGTATGAGGTGTGACCTGGTAGTGTTAGGGTGCTGATGTGAGCCTTGCCTGGTTCTCTATTACAGGACTGGTATCTACATTCTCCTTACTGTGTGCATTTACACTGCACACATCTTGCTGTTTATACATCTGTCATGGGGTAGTATTACATCTAGGTTCCTATCCCTTGTAGAACCTATGAGGTTGGGTTTGTGTTTTGAGACTTACCTATTCAGGGCATGCTGTGGGTACTGACAGCCTTTGCCAGTATCCATGGGGCATGGCATGATAGGTGCATGCCACCCCTAGCAGGTGGTGCATCATATCAAACTCCGCATATCTTCCCAGCCTGTAAAACATTGGCTCCACTTTGACTGACTGCATTACTTCAGCCAATTATTGTACTTGATCTTCTTGTCTTCATAGTGTGGCATCATGCTTGGTGAGGGTGAGATGTTAGGCAGGGTCTTCATGTTTGCATATACTAGATGGTGTTAAATTGCTTAACACATGGCAATCATGCCTCAGGTGGTGCTGCAGGGCTGCCTCTGTCGGATGAACATACTACACTCCCTGTACATGTTTGAGAGCAGGTTGTGTCATTTTAGGCATCCCTGTTACTATATGAGTGAGTCAGAGAGGGGTATCATTCCCAGGGTTCCTACTGAGCCAGTGTATTGCTATGTGTTGCCTCTTTGCCAAGGCCAGGGCATACTGGGCATGCCTCCTTCTGCCTACTGGGGCAGGCTCAGGTTGTTCCTCCTCCGAGTCACGATCTGCCTGTGATGGCCTTGGCAATGTTGGGGGGCTGTTTGGCCCAGCCCTATGCTGGTCCTGCTGCAGCTGTTTTCTCAAGATCATATTATGTAGCATAGCACATACCATGACAATTTGGGTACATGTAGTTGGTGTGTACTGCAAGGCTCCACCAGATGTGTCCAGACACCGGAACTGTGACTTGAGCAGCCCAAACACACGCTCTATCACATTACGTGTTTGTGCGTGTGCCTCATTATGGCATTCCTGTTCAGGTGTGTGTGCGTTTCTGATGGGTGTCATCAGCCATGGCTCCAGTGCATAACCTGCATCCTCCACTAGGTGTCCGTGGGGGATGTCCCCATTGGCAAATGTCTGGTACAGCTGTGTCAAATGCCAGATGTGGGAATCGTGATAACTCCCAGGGCAGCCAGCACACACATTCATTATTATTCCCTGGGCATCACACACGACCTGGCAGTTGATGGAGGGGAAGCCCTTGCGGTTAATGTAGGCCCTACCCCGCTCACCGGCTGGTGCTTTGATGCGTATGTGCGTGCAGTCTATTGCACCCAGTACCTCAGGGTATTCCGCTATTTGCTGGAAGAGACGCATATTGCTGGCCAATACCTCATGGGCATTGGGGAAATATACATGATCACCGACATGTGCTGACATGGCATCCAGGAACTGGTGTAGTACCCTGGAGGCTGATGCCTGTGATATCCCCATCATATCGCCAGTTGGTCTCTGGAAGGTACCTGTTGCTAGTATTCTTAGGCCAACACATACCTTGGTTTCCACTGGGATGGGTTCCCCTCTGTTGGTTCTGTGTGTGAGGCGTGGCCTGCACAGCTCAACAATTTGCTGTAGGAGCTCTCTGTCCACTCTATAGCGCTCTACTATCTCCAGTTCATGTAACCCATGGTAGGTGACCCTGGGCCTGTACACTCTTCTCCGTCTCCTCACTGTGGGTTGTCTGGCACCATCTGCATTGTCACCACCCTCAGCAAGTCGCCTATGTCTCATTATGACAGCTATGGCAGCCCCTAACATTTCTGCTCTGAGTGAAGCTTTTTCAGTTTTCACTTCTATTAGCTTACTCCTGTCTTGCAGTGTCTCTTAATGGAAACATCCTGCACTACTGTTTGCAGAGTTTTAAGTGCTGGGCTGGGCTACTATTCTGCATGTGTAATTGCCTGCTTCTAATTGTTTTCACCTGCTAGCTTCAGCAATTATCCCTGCTAGCTTCCTATTAATTCTGTTGCTTCCTTTTTCCTCTCTGTTTCCTCAAGGGGGAGCAACTTGCATACTATCTGAAACACGCTCACAGTGGCTTACACATGCGCACACATGCTTACACGGTTCAGAATCTACTTATTTGGATTTAAACGCGCGTACACCCACGCAAACACTGTTGCACATCTGCCAACAGCCTCCAACATACTCAGCTTGCCTTACACATGCGCACACCCGCGCAGTGTTAAACATCTCCCAACACGCTCCCACATGCTCACACTGCCTTACACGCGCGCACACTGTAGTACTCGTGCTTCATGGTGCACACACGTGTGCATGCACGGCCAGCAAGAAACTTTTGGTGTAGGCAACAGTGTACACCTTCCATTTCTTGACTTTCCATGACTTATCTAGTGGCACACCTCTTTCCATGATCTGTGACTGTCATCTGTCATGTTACACTGGCCTCCAATGAACTGCATTTCTTTCTACCATTCCCCCCTGTGATGTCACCTATCTCTTACTCTATTCCTCCCCCTTTTGTATCTCTTACACTACTCAGACTGTGCTCATTTGGTATGTGACTGTGAGATTCAGTATCCGAACCCTCATTTACATGAGATTGCCTACTAATGCTTAGTTACATGTCTTAGACTCAGCTTCCCCCCTTAGCAACCACTACACGGTGGCCATGTTGGTTTTAGTCTGCTGGTCCCTGCATTGTCATTCCATGTATTGCATGAAACCCACATTTGTGGGTTTATAACCTTCTTTTTTATGGTTTTATACAGCGCAGCCCGTTTGCGCGGGGCTGCACTGGGTTTAAACATCGCCGAAAAAAAAAATTATATTTTTAATATTTTTGCATCGGGTTATCTTGCCAATGGCCACATATTTGGCCATTGGCATGCTGCCTGAATCATATGCAACCTTTTTTTGGAGCTGACATCACTCCATTGTGGATTTTGCAGAAATGTACTCAGTTGTCAACTGAGTACATTTCTGCAGCTAAAACGTCTCCTACATGGACTGGTTTCTGCTTCGTGGATCGCTAATATACCTCATTTGCATACCTTTCTGATGCAAGTGAGGTATTTAGCATGTCCACGCTCAGTCCATGTAAGAGACGTTTTAGCTGGTCTCTTACACGGAGTTTAGGGCTGTTCCTGGATCGCGAGGCTTGCATGGAGTGTTGCACGTCTCTTACACTCCGTGCAAGCCTTCGTGAATCCTGCCCATTGTTCTGACTGTAGAATTGTGAAAGTCACACAGATGCCGGAATTCCTTTACATTACGCACAAATGCATGCAGTAGCATCTGCTCACTATTGCTTGGAGTCGCAAGTCTTTTTAATAGTAAAGATCAATAAATTACAAACCAACACAGGACTGTTTCAGATAAGCTCTGGATTGTCCTTTCTGCAGTCTGAGTGAATTTATAGGTGTCTATGATCCTTGTGATGGCTAGAGCTTACCTGTCTAAAACCTATCTCTTTCTAACAACAAACAGTGAAAATCAGAGGTAAAACAAATTATAAGTCAAAGTAAATCTTATTTTCTACAAGGTATCATTTTCTTCCTACAAACAGTGAAAAACAGTGGTAAAAATAAATATAAATCAAAATAAATATTTTCGCATCAGGCAATTGCACAGTCAATCACAAACCAACAAAGGATTATTTAGATAAGCTCTGTGTGTTGCAGTACTTTTTTCCTAGGCAGATGTTTGGTGATTTATTGTATTGGCTACTGCAATTATTGTTGTCTTCCTTTCTTTTGACAGAAGAGAGAACTTGACTTAGTATGTCATGATGTCTGATAAACCTTCAGGCTTTAAAAAATCTGTGGTTATGGCCATAAATTTCCTAATTTAGATGAGCATACCAAATGCATCTATTGCTTGGGGGCTGCACAAATGGCTGAACAATGCAGCATCTGTCTGGCCTTTGGACATAGATCCCTTGTTGAGAGATGAAATAAGTTGGTTCTTAAGGGTCTCCTCCCTGCTTCTGCAGGAAAAGTTGACCCTGCTCACTCCTGTATGTCTTCTTCCACCACTTCATTGTTGGCTAAGAAACTGGCTGGTCATTCAAAGGCTAAGTCATAAGAAAACCAAGGAAAAAGAAAAAGAGAAGGGAACCAAAAAATAGTCCTTGAATTGCTATCCTTCTTGGGCTCTGGCTCCGAAGATGTTGAAACCCTCAGATCCTCACTTCATGCCAGAGCCTATTGTTATCTTATCCAGTATACCTCTCTTACCAAAACCATGCTTTTCTCTGGAGTTGACATCTCCTGGACTGAGATCCCCCATTCTTCAGAAGAGGCAATTCCATCAGATCTCCAGACCTCCTCCCTTGGCTTCTTTTCTCTCCACTCATTTTAGTCCTCCAGGAGTCTTTCTAAAGCTGATGTAGATCAAATGATGGAGAAGTTCATCAGGACCCAAATGCAGTGGGAGTTCTGCTGGGCCCAGCTCCTGTCTGGGCCCAGAGAATGATTTCTTCTGCTCATCATGTCATCTCTTCTTCCTCAATCCATCTCACAGAGTTCAGGCTATTGGATATGAGTGCTATCTGGCATATGTCCACATTGGATCCAAAGATTTGGTCTTTTTTGACTCTGGTATTATCTCTGATCTGGTCAGCTCAGAATGTCTCAGATCCCAATGGATCATGGAGTTGAGGCATTGGCATTAGACCTGTGGGAACAGGCTTGACTCCAAGTACATTAGAGCCATTCCTTTCCCTTGCAGCTTTGGAACTGGACATATTGGCTCTGATATCTGTTTCAAAGCCAAGCTAAGTAGGACCTTGATACTTGTCTTTCTTGGGAGCCACAGATCCCACTGGAATGGTCTCTGTTCCTGTCTCTGGCTCTGCCTTCAAGGTTATTGAGAGAGTGCTCTCTTGTTCTAGGGAGCAGGCTTCCTTCTCTCTCTCAAATCCACACATCTTTCACAGGATTTCCTCAGATCTTGATCCTGCTCTTTCTATTCCATTAGAACAGCCAGTTTCTAAAAGTCTTGAGCCTGTCCACATTGAGGACCCCCAGTCAGCTTCCAAGTCCTGTACAAACATCCCACTCTCTGGAGGTTCATTAATAGCATAAGCACAAATGGAGGCACATTGACTCCCCACATGAAACTCTGACTGAATATAATTACTTTGATGAGGGGAAGGGATTCCCAAGATGCCCTCCTTGAGGATGTTTCACTCAGCAAAATTTTAGGACTGCTCAGACAGAAAGCAGGAGTGGTCCTCAGTAGCCCTGTCCCAAGAGGAGTCCGCAGTTCTCAAGACTACGTCTTCAGTGCCCCCTACAGATGAAATGGTAGACTTCATTTCTAAATGGCATGGAAGGAACTGAATGTGGGGGAATCCATCCCATGCAAACCCAACAAATTCCTGGTATCATTGTCCTTATTGGAGCAAGGATCTGACCATTGATTCCATGGTGGTCATGGTGGCCACTAAGAAAGACCTAGCTGAAGAGAGTTCTACTATCCATTCCCCTAACAGGGAGTCTTGGGCAGTGGACAGATTTGGGATGTGATTCTGTGCACCAGTGACCATTGCTCTCAGGGTGCTGAATTATCTGACATACATTACTTGCTTCCAGAGAGAATTCACCAAAGAACTCCTTAAATTTCTCTCAGGGTACCTGTCTGCTGAGAAGGGAAAGTCTGTTAACTCACAACTGGCTACCCTCTAATCCAATTCTAATGTCTCAATGCACTTCATCTCGATGCCACTGAAGGCGCTATAGAGCTGCAGGCAGCAGCATAGCCATAAGGATGTATGCTTGGAAGTGCTGATGTGATTTTATGAAACTCTTTAAGATGTTTTTTCATCAATGCATCCTGTGATGTCTGGTCAATACCCTACCAGACTGCCAACAATATATGACATCCCTTACTATCCTGGGTCAGTAATTAAGAAGCTTCACTCCTCACTACTGACTCCAATAGGAGACTGTCACTTAAACAGGAATAAACTTTCATAATTTCCACTAACAGTATAACAGGAACATGCTCTATAACCTGGGACTGTACTGTAAACTTCTGTCCACCCTTAATGTAACTCCTTATTACACACTTCAGAGCAATGTGTCCCAGTTTAAGACCTCTGATATACTCGCATTTAAATAAATAAAATCTCACACATCCAAACACTTCTGGGAAAGACTAGTTGTGTCCCTTTCCCAAAATAATATGGTAACTTGCTGCCACCAATCAGAGTGTCACGTGCCCTTTCAAATGGGTGTCCAGTTATTAATATTAGATATTAAAACAAATGTTAGCAAATGATCTAAAGCAGCCAGGCTTTCTTAGTGGCCCAGAAAGTTATCAAAGTAGGTATAAGCACTCTCAAATCACTAAAGAAAGCACTGATTGACCAGTCACAATGTAAGTTAATGAAAATATGTAATAATGAGAAAATGATTAAAAATATAAAACAGTAACTCTCACTGATTAGTTATAATGTTCCTATCTGACTAAATAACGCTTTCTCTTATCTAAACTAAATTATTACTACAACAGAGCAAAGGCAGGCTTACAATTCTTGATGAGTTATTTTGGGTATCCAGTGCACAGCACAACTGTGAACAACTGACAACTGCTATAACTGGCTGTTAACTGACTGCAACTGACTTTAACTATCTTCAGCAGGCTCTTTTATAGACTAGCTTAACTGTCACAACTGTTCCAGTTCTAATTTTCATTTCATATTTTGAAAATCAACCAACACGTGTTTTGCTAAAGTTCCTTCCTGTCATTCAGCCTCTGATAGTAACACATAGCAGCTGTCAACATTCCGATGACATCATCTGCAGATCAGCTGATTCTGAGACAGTCTGCATTTAGAATTTTCTTCACAAATATGTGCAGTGAGAAATGTAAAGGAACAGCATTCAAGCCTTTAAAACATTCTGTACAAACAGATTATAAATTAACATGTAAAAACTTATTTACAATATCATAGCTAGTCATGCTGACATATAATACACAGATTAATCTAAAATTATGTACAAAAACTTCAGCCAGACATGCTAACACAGATGGCAGTCTCTAATTTCTTCACACCCCCTATGATGGATCAATGCTTTTTGGTCCAAAAGTTAAAAAAATGTTATCCGGGAGTAAACCAGATGGTAAGACCCTGTTTGCTATAGGGACCCCCAAGGTTCTATACTTGGACCTCTCCTATTTTCTATTTTTATCAATGACCTGCATTCTGTAATTCCTCAAGATACCGTAATACAATACACAGATGACTCCACATTAATATGCTCAGCCCTGACTCCATCAGACCTTCAGTTCCTCACCCAAAAAGTGTTTAACACAGTAGAGGAATGGTTACTACACCATTGCCTCATCTTGAACCCCCCAAAAAACAAACTCCTACTTTTTACTCCCACCCATAGGGCCACACCACTATACTTTACTGCTACATCAAACAATGGAACCATCATATCCCCTGACTCTACCACAAAACTCCTAGGGGTACTAATTGACAATAACCTTAACTTTGATACATTAACAGTACCATAAAAACAGTCAACAAAAAACTAGGCTCCCTCTATAGAATCAAATCCTTTCTTACCCCACTAGCAAGGTCTGCTATTGCCCAGACCCGCTTAATCTCCACCCTCCTCTACGCCTCCCCTATATATACTAACCTCTCAAAAAACAACTTGAACAAACTGGCTGTCTCCTACAACAATATTGCTAGATTTGCAACAGGCTCTATATTCAGAACCCATCACTGTACTACTTATGAACAACTAGGATGGCTAGAGTTGCCAAATTTACTTCTATTTAAATAATTAACAGTTGCCTGCAAAATCCTGTATCAGCCTACTAACACTCCAATTCTTACCAACCTTATTACCCCCTACAACACCCTTAAGACCCTATGCTCATCTAATAAAATATTAGTACAAATAGGCAAAACCTACAATAAGGCTGGTGACTCTTTGTTCTCAAATACCATGGGTAAAACCTGGAACTCTCTCCCCAGTGACCTGACCTCCCTTTCTTCACTAACACAATTTAAAAGCAGGCTGAAAACCTACCTTAAATCCCATTGGTTATGCCCCTGTGTGAACCCAGACTAACTACTGATGTTACTTTTTACAAAGACACCTGTCTTATTAACTGTATATACTAATTGCCTTTTGAAAACCATAAAGATAACAGGCCTTATATTTGATTAAAATCTCTATCAATATCCCTAAAATGTCATTAACACTACCTACCTATGTTAACAAATGTTACATGTCATATGATTCTGCAATCAAACGTGTTTTGAAGTGAACATATTTGCTTATATATTAATCTACCCACATCTGTAAAATCTATCATGTATAAAATAGCTTACTCTTGTATTGTACCTGTACCTGTGAAATATTGTTTTTATATATAAATTTTACTATGTTTTCAAGGAGCTTTTTTCCCTGGGCCTCTGCTGAAAATGGACATATATCCAGCTGGACTGGTCCGGTCAACAAATGTAAAATAAATAAATAAAAAAAATGTATTCTTCTACCCCCCCCCCCGAGAACCTTTTCCAGAAACCAAAAGGGAGGTAAGAAATTTTGGTTCTGGAAGACTCAAGGGTGTGTACATGATATGCCTGGAGAGAGACTCCCTGAAGTAGATGGAGGAATTCTAATGTTGGAAGTCACCCCATGGCAGAGGTGGCCCACAAAAAATGGATTTTGGGGTACCTTTCATTGAAAGATCATATCAGTATTCCTAATTTTTTCCCAAATGCCACTGTCTGGAGGCAGCCCAGGAGCATGTTTTCCTGCACCCTATGGCATAGCCATCAATAACTCAGGATGTTTGGGTGCAGAGGATAATAACTACAAGTTACTCCACCCCCTTTCTATACACAACTCCATGCTTAAAGAAACTTCCCAATGCTCCACCCTCTGAAAAGGAAGCAGCAACAATATCAGCATCATAAATAGAAAAGCTGCTAAGAAATCAAGTCATTCATGTGGTCCCACCAGACCAACAAGGATCCAGAGAGTACTGAAGATGCTTTTCAAAAAAGACTAGAGACCAGGACCTCAGGCCAATCTTAGACATAAGTTAATTGAACAAATCTGAGAAACAAGCAAAATTCTGTATAGTCATAGTACAGTCCATTGATCCTATTACTAAGGAAGGATGACTGGATGTGCTTGATCAGCCTCCAGGGCACTACCACATAAAATGGACAGATGGTCCAGGAGGTCTACTCACTTCTAGTGGGAGTCAGTCATTTCCAGTTCAGATGCCTGTCTTTGGTGTCAGCAGAGCCCCCCCCCCAGTGTTTTCCAAAAGCATGAATATGGTTGCACATCATTTTAGTCTGCATGAGTTCTAGGTGTTCCCTTACTTGGATGACTAGTGCAAAGGCATCCCCTCCAGGAATCTTTTATTCCAAGCCAGGGACTCCATGCTCCAACTTGGCTCTATATTAGATGAACAAAAGTTCATCTTAGCGAATGCTCACATGAGCGAATATTGTGGAACTCGAAACCGCAATTGTGAGATCGCGGTACATTGAGGACAGGAATATTTGCCCTTTCTTCACTGTAGTGCAATCTTGGAGTTGGAATATATATTTAGGAGGGTGTAGGGGTGCAGCCTCTCACAATTGCAGTTTCGAGTATCTGGATGTTCGCTCATGTGAGCTTTTGCTAAGATGAACTTTCGTTCATCTAATATAGACTCTCCAACTTTACTCAACACTAGTTATTACAGTGAATATAATGGGAGTCCAAGCTTTACTCTGTACAGACTTTGGAATTTATTGGAGCACTTTTGGACACAATACTGCAAATCACTAAGCTTCTACAAACCAGTATTTTCACTATCCACAAACAACTACTTGCTGTTCTTTCATGCCAGAAGTCATTGGCAAAATTTATTCTATGTCTCCTAGTTTCAATGGCATCAGCTATCACCCTGATTCCTCTAGACAGATATCACATAAGAGTTTTCCAGTGGACTCTATCTATCTATGTCAGTGTTCTGGTACATCAATAAACAGAGAGGAACACGATCTTATCACTTGGGTCAGCAGGCCATAATAGCAATACAAATTCCAGGAAAGTCAGACATTCTAGCAGACAGGTTGAACAGGTCTGTCCTTCTCCCTCATGAGTGGTCCCTCAATCCAACAATGGCAAATCAGATTTTCAGCCATTGGGGACAATTTTACTGTGCTGTTTTTACCTGCCTCTGTAACACCAAATGCAGCAGGTACTTTGCCCTTATCCTCCAGGAGGGAGAGTCATCGAGGGATGCTCTGATCCACAATTGGCCCCCAAGTGTCCTGTATGCATTACCCCAACTCTTTCATTTCAAAAGCCTTTAAGCAAGTATTTATTGACAAAGGCCATAGTGATCTTCATTGCTCTCTTTTGGCCCCCAAAAGATATGGTTTCTCTGCCTCTGGTCTCATCTGGTCCACCCTCCCTGGATATTGGACTCAGCCTTGGATCTTATCTCTCATCCATCCAGTCTGCCTCACCCAGACATTCATGTCCTCAGATTAACAGGATGGTTTCTCCAATTCCAATGATGACTAGGAAGTCCAGGCTTTCTTCCCAAGTAGTCCATATGTTGACCTCTTTGCAAAGACCCTCCATCAGAAAGATTTATAAAGGCAAGTGGAAAATATTTTATACCTGAGCTTCAAGCAGAAACCTAGATCCTTTATCAGCACTTCTTCCAGCTATTTTTGGACTTTCTGGCATCTCTCTTTCATGACAGAGCCAACTACTCAACTACTAAAATACAGATTGCATCTATCTCCACTTGAGCTTTGGCCAGCTAAGATCTATCTGTAATCAACTGGACGTATATGCGAATTTAAGTACACTTTTATCTGCACTTTTTCATATATTACTGCATTTTATTTATTTTTGTTTCTCACTGAATATTAATTGAACTGAAAATTGTGGCTCTGTGGCTCTACAGAGAGCTTGTGTCTCTACAGAGATCTTGTTAGAAGTTTAGCCATTGATAGCAGTGGGGGTAGTTTCATTTTGATATTCTGTGTTTTAGCCTAGGGAATGTCCTGCCTTATATAAGTAGTACATTCTGTTTTTTTTTCTGCTAAATACTTGAGCTTTGGCCGGCTAAGGTCTGCCTGCAATCAGCTGGACATATAAGCAAATTTAAGTACACTTTTATCTGCACTTTTTCATATAGTACTGCATTTTATTTATTTTTGTTTCTCACTAAATATTAATTGAACTGAAAATTGTGGCTCTGTGTCTCTACAGTTAGTTCCCACCCTTCCTCCCTGTTCTTGGTGTTAATCTTGGTGGCTTTGAAATTGCATGCCCCTCTTGTAAATTTGTATTTGGATACTCCTTCTGGGCCCATCTCATTTGCTCACTCACCTGAGTGCAGTGAGGTCATATTCTGATTTCAGGCACTTCTACTGCGTACAAAGAGAGCATTTGGGAAGGGAAAAAAATTTCTAAACTTGTTTCCTGCCTTTCCTGTAAGTAGTCTAGTCCACATACAGATGTGCTGTATCCAGGACTATTTGTAAGCTTCTGAGCCCCCAAACCTTTCTGTGTCGGAGGGAAGCCTTCCAGCTTAATTTTGTTTCTTAGAACTAGCCAGTTTTTTTTTTTGTTTCAGCACTTAAATCTATTTCTTTGAGCTCAGCACTTGTTCAGAACTCATTGTAGCACTAAATAAGCTACAAATTACTACAGCACTCAACTTTCCTCACTTGTCTAGAGGAAAGCAGTTTTTAGTACTTAATAAATAAGCACCTATCAAGGCATGTATAAGGGTCAGCTCCCGGTGCTTTCTCCTGTCTACCTGATGAATCTAGGTATCTTGGGGCAATGCAGCAATTGCCTCATGTACACAGACAACCCTCTCTGCCTACCACCCAACACTACAACCTGTAAGAGATGCACTTATATAGCCAAACTGGAACCAAAGCTCTCTTCACCCAAGACTGGACTAGACAGTCAAGAGGAGAAGGTAAATACTTGCACCACACCACACTCATCACATAATCCCTCAAAACTTACACCACCAAAACCACACATAGAAACACAAAACACACACCTACATTTGTGGAGGCTCTCGATAAAAACCTGCCCAAGCAACAGGGACCTCCAAAGCAGAAACGCAAGCAAACTCCACCCTCCAACACAACCCAAATGACACATAGCCCACAAACTCAGTGTGCCACTCAATCACATCCCATAAGGCATAACAATGTACCCAATACTCTAGTCATAGGTGACTCTATAGTCAGGCACACTGATGTTCCACTAACCAGGCTAAACAAGGAGAAAGTTACTGTCAGGCTGCCTGAGGGGTGCCAGGATCTGCCACATAACACACACACTCCACAACAAGTACAAATTGTCCATGTTGGTGTGAATGACCTGAGACATACCTCCCTGGACTATATGAAAAGAGACATGGAAGAGCTCTCTGATCTTGTAGCCCAGGCAGGTATGACCCTAGCCCTGAATAGCATCCTGCCATCACCCAGAATTATATCACAGTACAAGGACAAAATGATTGACTTCAACAATTGGCTAAGCTTCTGGTGTCATTCTAAAAGGATCAAGTATTTGTCTGCCTGGGGTGACACGATCAACAGACCACGATGCTTTGCCAGAGATGGCCTGCACCTGTTGCTCTTGGGATTCTAGATACTGGCTAAGGCTCTTGCCACCCCTAGAGTGCCTTTTTTAGGCAAGGTTCAAATGACAAATTCACCACAGTAACAGGTACAAGCAAGCAAAATCTGAGGGTAATGCTACTCAATGCTAGAAGTCTAAACCTCAAAATGCACTCACTCGAGGCACTCCTTAAAATGGAGAACATCAACATCTGAGCAGTGACAGAGACCTGTTTCAAAGCTCCAGAGAGCACCCCTGCATTACCAGGCTATAATTCATACCACACCTTTTGGCCACCTAACCCGGACTGAAGCACTAAAGGTGGAGGCGTGTCCATAATCATTAAGGATATCCACACCTCCAGGCTAGTTGCACAGCATAATGCATCCAAGATTATCCAAGTGCAACTAACTCTGGGCAAGACCGCAATCCAAATTGTAGCTTGATACAGACCCCCCCCCCACCATGCCCCAGGATTCCCACTCCTCATTTCTTGATATACTGGAAAATATTAGGGTACAACCCAACACCCTAATAATGGGTGATTTCAACTACCCCACCATTAACTGGGAAAACTACTCATGTACAACTCTTTTGCTCAACGTTTTCTGGAATTCATAAATTCCAACGCCTTGGACCAACTTATTCACACCCCCACCAGGGGCAGCAATGTCCCAGACCTGGTCATTACCAACATGGGCGACCGGTGTTCTACACCAGAGGTCAATTCCTTGTTGGTCAGATCCGACCACAAGCTTATCACCCTAGACATCCACATCCCGCCCCCACCCCCCCCCCCCATTAGGGAAAGCACAGTAAAAAACTTCTCCAAAGCCAACTTCATACTTCTTAAGACAGAAGTGGCAAACTTCATGACACCCATGCAGATGGACAATAGAGGTACAACTGCTGAATCCTACACAAATGCACTTTATAAGCACTTACACGAGTGCATGGATCATGCTATCCCTAACATAACCAGAATGCTATCCTCCAAAAAAAGGAAGCCGATCTGGTGGCCCTCTGCCATAAACAAACTCTACATCAGAAGAAAGAAACTGTTGCAAAAAAGAGTAAAATCCCATGACTGGAGGCACTCCCTGGTCAGCCTCAGTAAGAAGCTGAGATCCCTCATTAAATCTTCCAAAGCTAGTTACGAAAACAAAATTGCCACTGACTCTAAAGATAACCACAAAGCATTCTATAGCTATGCCAAGAATCTCAATGGCAACACTCAGATCTGATCTGAGTTACAGCACAATGGCACTAAATATGCAGAACCAACTGATATTGCCAGCATCCTGGCAGATAGGTTCAGTGCTAACTTTACCCCCCTCTTATCCCCTAGAGGGCCCATCTCTATACTGGAAGAATGCAAAGTTCCTGTAATCATGGCTGCACAGGTAAAAAACACACTCTCCAAAGCCAATAACACAGCATCCATGGGACCTGACAATATCCCAGGCTGCGTTCTACATGAACTACAGAATGAACTGGCACCCCACCTAAATACCATGTTCAATCATAGTCTCACCTCAGGCTTTGTGCCCACTGAATGGCACACTGCGACGGTTATCCCACTCCATAAAGGAAGAGCCATGATGGACCTCGGGAACTACCAACCCATTAGCCTGATGAGCCTGGTCTGCAAGGCCATGGAATGTATCATCATGGAACTCATAAACAAAGACATTGGTAATCTCCAAACTCTAGACCCCACCCAGTTCAGGTTTGTAAAAGGCAGATCCTAAACCTGATAGACTTCTTTGAAGCAGTCACTAAAGCCGTAGATGAGGGTAAGGTGGTTCACACAGCCTATCTAGATAACGCCAAGGCTTTTGATACCATCCCCCAGTCTGTAATTATAGATAAACTCATTAAACTAGGTATAAATCCCTATGTCACAAGATGGGTGGCCAACTGGCTCACGGACAGAACCCACACTGTAAAAGTAGCAGACTCCAAATCCGACTTCAGACCAGTGACAAGTGGAGTATCACAGGGTTCAGTCCTGGGTCCGCTTCTGTTTGGTATCTACTTCTCTGAAGTACAGGCTAACACAGAAGGTCTTTGGCTAATGATATTTGCAGATGACTGCAAACTAGGAGCCATAATCAAAACTCCTAATGCTGTGGACATCCTACAAAAGGGCCTCACTGAGACAGATGCCTGATGTCAAAGCCATGGCCTGAGGCTCAATGCCAAAAAGTGCATTGTCATCCCCTTTGGTAAAAACTCTGTACCCATGAACTACCACATAGGTGGTAGTCTACTTAACACAGAAAGTGTGATAATAGACCTTGGGACACAGGTGGACAGTAGTCTCTCCTTTGATAATCACATCACCACAGTGGTCAGGAAATCCTTCTATGTGGCACACCTCATCACAAAAGGTTTCTCATCCAGAAAAAAGAGGTAATTGTTCCCCTCTACTCATCACTCATTAGACCCATTATGGAGTACATCACCCCTTTTGGTATGTACCTCACAAGACATCTACACCAACTGGAAAGGCCACAGAAATACCTCACAAAGAGGATTACTGGCCTCAAACAGATGCCCTATGCAGACAATCTCAAAAAACTCCAGCTTTACTCTATCACATATCACCTACTCAGAGGCAATCACTGCCTAACATACAAAGCTATGTCAAACCCAGAGCTGTTGGATATTCTCCACTTAAAGAAATCCCAATCCCTCTGAGTTACACGCTGTAGGGACCTAAACCTTGTCACCACAATAAACAGAACATGCTGGAGGGATAGATTCCTGTCCCAGAGACTCCCCATACTCTGGAATACACTACCTATCTATATCAAACAAAGCTCCTCATTAGCACTCTTCAAGAAAAATCTTGATGATTGGATGGGAGATAGGAAATTCACCCTGGGGATCACCTCTGTGGCTCTGCTCAACAGGGACACAGGAAAATAATTTTCTTGTGTGGCAAAAGCCAGGCTACCTTTTTGGCTAGGCTTATATAGGCACTAGGGCCAATAGCCTAGTACCTACCTATGAACCTATGAGAGTGAGTTTTCCATTGCCTCTGCCCTCTTTTGAAATAACAGCATTCAAAATGCCGAGTGTTGACAAGCCAAAAAAAAAAAGGAAACATGGAGAAGAATGAATCTTGAAAATTGCTCTTCTCATTTATTTTTTTTTTCAGGGGGGTCCAAGCCCCTCTGCACTCCAAACTTATATACACCAATTCTGAGGTCACCATACTTTTGAGAAAAGAATGGCATTTTGAACTTAGTATATATAAGTCCGATCTTTCAGCCATTCAGTCTCTGCATTTCAGGACTCAGTCTAGCAGGTCCCAACATTTCAAATGGTTACCCATTGCCTCTCTTAGGCTGTCAAAAGCCTTGCTTAGGGGTGCCTTCCTTCTTTGATTACCACTCAGAGATCTGGCCCCTCCCTGTGACATTACCATTTTGTTACATGCCTTAACTGGTCACCCCTTTGAACCTGCAGCTAAAGCTGACTTAAAATTATTGGCATGGAAAAGGATATTCCTAGTAGCTGTCACCTCTGCTAGGAGGGTTTTGGAATTGCATGTCTTATTAATAAACCTTCTTATCTGCTGTTTTTACAAGGGCAGAGTTAAACTAAGAACTAATCCTTCCTTTCTTCTGAAGGTAGCTTTTGCAATGATTACACTCAATCAGTCTATCAAAATATACCCTGCATCTCTTAATTAATCTCTGCAAGGGGACAATCTATACCTTACAAATGGCCCATACATTTGGTGTAAAACTAAACCAGTAAAATACAACCAAAAAGATACATTTGGAGTGGAATTAAACTAGTGCAATGCAGCCAAAAAGATACATTTGGTGTAAACAGAAACAAGTGAAAAGGTACATTTGGTGTACAAAGAAAAGAAACAAGTAAGCCCAGGGATATAATTGGAGTTAGTGTTAGCCCCGTTGCACTCACCCTCGCTGCGCTCAGGCTCACTCCACTCCACTCCTTGCCCCCTATTTCCACCTGCCCCCATTAGTGCTACATTTCAACTAAACTTTATTACTGCCCCACCCCTGTACCCATTTCCTTCTCTTCCACTACTTTACATCCTGTAAAGCACAGTCTTCCATCTACCTACCTTACAATCACAAACAACACCTCTCATCATCCACCACACCCACCCCATCCCAAGCAGATCTCTCACTCATGACCAAACCCAACCAAACCATGCCTGTACTACCCAAACCCACATACATACAGCTATTACTATTGCTCCTAGGTGTATCCACCCTCCCACTGCTAACTTCTATCACCAACCACCCAAAACAACTTAATTGTATCCACAGACCAAGAAAAACTACTTCCACTAACATTATTACAACACACCCTTTTACTCAGCTAGTCCCGTATCACTACCAAACCTTCTTTATTCACCACTATGCACATAGATTACAGCCATCACACTACCAGTCCCAAACAACTATAAAGAACTTTAAGACCCTAAACAAACTACTCAAATTCTATTTTTACCTCAAAACCCAACTCATTAGCTGTGGTGATATACACCCAAACCCAGGCCCACAAAATCAGGGAGCCCCAACCCTCAACCTGAATGATACCCTACTCCAACAACTACTCCAACCCCAAAAATAGATAACAACCAAGAAGACATCCCCACTCAATTTAATAAATACTTTACAGAAACCATCCAGACCCTCTCAAACAACCAACCCTATGACAACATCACCACCCCTGCAAATGCCCCCCCCCACCCCTAACTAACAATTGTCCCAAGTTCACCTTCCACCCAGAACCAATCAAATCCATTGAAAAACTACTCCACAAGCTCAAACCAACGTCCCTAGCCACAGTTAAATTACCCACTGAATACCTCCACCTGGCTGCCGAAGCCATATCATATCCTGTCTCCATCTTAATTAACAGATCCATCTCTGAGTGCATAGCACCCAAGCTATGGAAAATATCACATATCATCCCTCTACATAAAGGGGCAACCTCCCTTTCACTCAATAACTACCACCCTATAGACATACTACCCCCTTTATCTAAAATTTTAGAGAGGGTAATACACAAGCAACTAATGAAATATCTCCTAGAAAATAATCTAATAGCAACACAACAACATGGCTATAGACTCTTCCATAGCACCACCACCGCACTAACAGAATTCACCAACATTGTCAATACTCACAGAAACAACAGACTCCTTGCATCTGTCAACTTCCTTGACTTGTCCAAAGCATTCAATATGGTTAACCCCAATAAACTCCTACTTCACTAGCAACTCTAAACCTTAACACCCCTGCCATCTCCTGGTTCAAAAACTACCTAGAGGAAGGAAACAAGCTGTTATATGGCAAAACCAACTCTCCCCCTCCCTACCAGTCTCCCTAGGAGTACCACAAGGCTCCATCCTGGGGCTACTTCTTTTTACCCTCTTCACCAATCAGCTCCCAAGCAGTATTCCTAAAGCTTCAATAGTGCAATATGCAGATGATACAACCATAATATGCGCAGCCAAATCAATTGACATCATTCACTCCCTAACACAAGAATGCTTTTCCCTAGCAGAAACTTAGATTACAAATCAAAGGCTCATTCTGAACCCAAGTAAAACAGAGCTAGTACTCTTTAGCTCCCTCAGAGCCACACCCCGCACTGATTTTTTCTTCATCTCCTCCTTTAATAAAACTACAATCACCCCTACAAATCATACCAAACTCTTAGGGGTTGAACTAGATAATCACCTTAGATTTGCCCTACATATTTCTATAACCATAAGAAAAGTACATAAAAAACTTGGCCTACTGTATCACAATAAAAAATTCCTCACTGACCACTCCAAAACTACAATAGCGAGGACTCACCTACTACCCACCCTACGTCATGCTTCCTCCATGCTTACAAATCTCCACAAATCCGACCTAAACAAACTTGATAGTTATTATAATAAGATAGCCAAATTTGCTACAACCTCTCCCATCAGAACACATCACTCTGAATGCCTAAAAAAACTCATTTGGCTAGAACTACCACTACTACTTCACCTCAATCAACTATCACTAGCCCACAAAATAATACATAACTCTGAAAACACCCCAGCCCTACAAAATCTTTTGCAACCCTATGCAACCACCAGGCCCTTGAGGTCTACCACACAAAACCTCCTCAAAGTAACCAACTATAACAATGAAGCTGGCAAGTCTATCTACAGCCACTGTATAGCAAAAACCTGGAACTCCCTTCCTGCCCACATAACTGATAACAAATCCCCATCACAGTTCAAGAAACGCATTAAAACTCACTTTTTGAATAATCGACTGTGCTCCTGTATCCCCCCTGGCTAATGTCTCATTAGAACACTTTACATAACTTAAGTAACTCTGCTAAGCCAACCAATCATAGTACTGTACCCACTTAGGACTGTTATGCTACTGCTCATCCCATCTCTCCAGGAGTTAGGGAAAACTACCCGAGCAATGTTGTGCTTTCCATAAGCAACTAAAACCAGGAGAAGACATATTGTAAATCAATTTGTTATTCCTCTCAATTATAGAGAGCATCATCTGCTCTCTTGGAGCCTTATTCTACGTCTCGCTGCTTTTACTCTGATAGTAAATCTATCACAGGAATCCTAAACTTAGGAATATCTTCTAAAATTTAATATTATATTGTAGAGAACGAATATATCCTATCTGTTAGTTAATATGTATGTCAAAGTCTCTTCTATGAAAATTGTATGTCAAAAGTCTGTCCTTAAAACTATGTTTTGTAAAAAATTGTTCACTTGGAGCTTTTCTCCCCGGGCCTCCACTGAAAATGGACTTGTAATCCAGTTGGACTCTCCCAATAAACAAATGTAAAATAAACTAAATAGATAAATAAAAAAAATAAAACCTTCCTGTTTTCTTTCCAAATTTCTCCAATAAAGGAGAATAGATGTTACATTTGCTGGATGTACATAGACAGCTTTGTTTTTATTTGTATTGTACCAAGAAGATTAGAAAAAACAATCAGTTATTTGTCTCCGTTTCCTCAGCCAAACTTGGAAAAAAGAGTATCTAAAGTAATTCTTTCCCACCAGCCATTTGATTGTATTTCTCATTTTAGAAAGAGAAATGTTAATCCTTACTCAAACCTCCTAAGGCTCACTCATCTTGATCTATAGCCACATCTATAGTCTCTTTCACCAGAGTATTGCTTGGTAATATTTGTGCATCTGCTACTTGGTGCAATGTCCATACCTTCATTTCTCAATATAAAATGTAATTACAGCCAAGGTCAAAACTTTCCTTTGGTTTTTCTATGCTCAGTAATATCTTTACATGAAACTTCCCAAGTGCACTACTAGCTGGGAACTCTCTGTTTTTAACCCTTCAAGCCACATGTTCTGCCAGTGAGGTATCAGTCTTTTCAATAGGCCTTATATTTTGCTTCATTAAACTATATTGGAAAACCTGAGGAATATTTTCTCTGACTGAAACTTAGGGAATTCTTTCATGTTACAAAAAGAAAGAGGAACACAGATACTGTGAATCCAAAAGCAGGTACAAAATGATCTTCCTCCTTCTCTCCTCCAAGTGGGCCCAGTGCAAAGCCAATTATTATCAGTAAATTGTGAAACATTAAATCCTGAATGTAGAAAGACCGACCTGTTTCATCCTTTCTCCCGCTGAAAGAATGGCAATAAAGTCCTTGAAATCCAACCACAACATCATTACAAAAGAGGTAGACAAGGGATCTGCAGTGGTTATCCTGAGCTGTATCGACTATATTGCTAAAGCTAACAGAGAGCTCTCTCATCATACTTACTACATCTAGCTGACTGGGGATCCAGCTGAACAGTACATAAAAGAGGTAAAGAACCTTAGTAAATCCTTCCCAGATTACACCCAGGGCAAACTAACTGACCTCATTCCAAATCAACCTAGGCCATGAGTTTTGTATGTGCTAGCAAAAATCCATAAGCCAGGAAACACAGGAAGAACAACAGTATTTATCAAAGACACCCTGACAGAAGGGAATGGTGTCTCTGTGGAGAAAATTCTGAAACCACTAATTAATGAAAGGGACAGTTATATTCAAGACAGCACTCATTTTGTTCACATTCTGTCAGCTTATCATGATCTACCACCTAATAATGTTTTAGTCAAAATGGATGTTACATCACTGTACACAAACTTCCCACATTAGGGTGGCATTGCTTCTTGTCTCAAGTACCTAAAAAAGAAATCAGCATAACATTACTGCAGGTGTATTGAGACAACTTGTAGAATTTATTTGGACTCATAAGATTGTTAAATTTAATGGAAACTATTATGCTCAGACTATGAGCACTCTGAAGGTTCCCTTAATTTGAACTGTTAATAGCAGCAGTCTGCATTTAAAGTGTTGAGAGACAGCCTTACAAGACTATCTGCAAATATATAGAGCTGAGTATATTTTTCTGTATTATTCTGTATTATAGAGCTAAATTGTTGCTTAGATATCTGTTGTCTTAGTGTTCTGCAAATATACAGAGATCAGTATATATTTTTTTGGTTTTATAATTTGCACTCTGATTCCTCACATCTCTGATGAAACTTTTCCCCACCCCCCCGTCCCTGTTCTTGGTTGTAGTTTAAATTTGGTGGCTTTTGCAGTGCCCGCCCCACTGTAGATTTGATCTAGGACACTCCCCCAGTCCCATCTCTTTACCACATTCTACCTAATAAACCCTTTCTGCACTTGCTTTTAGTCCTTTTTAATTTAATTACATTTTTTCAAACTGTGTGTGGACTAATATTGCTACATACTCAAGTGTGCCAGCTTGCATTGCATGTGAATTGTTTTTACTACTGTTTTTGCTACTTTTCTGAAAAAAAAAAATTGTAAGCCTGTTTCCTACCTTTCCTATAATTAGTGTTCCAGATACAGATTTGCTGTATCCAGGACTATTTGTAAGCTTCTGAGCCCCCAAGCCTTTCTGCATTGGAGGAAAGCCATCTAGCTTATCAGTGGGAGTGGTAAGCACTAGGTAACCTGTCTACCACATAAGGAGTGGTTCTGGCCCAGAATTTGTAGTTATTGGCCATTTGGGTGGTCTTCCATCTCTCTCAACTTTCTGATTTGAAAGCCTGCATTTGCACTTGTTTCTGTCCTGTAACTCCTGGGCCCATCTCATTTGCTCACTCAAAAAAAAAATATCTGCTTTTACTGTATTTGTGTTTCTTCCTACTTTATTTTGCTTTTGCATAATCTTAAAAGTACTCAATTGTATTTATTACTGCTTGGTGTAACTCATTCTAAGCCTTTTAGTTTAAGCACTTGGGCTTCAGACTAGTTGTTTTACATTAGGAAGGTTTGTGGTCTGCACTGTGGTGGCAGGACAGGTAGCTTACATCCTTCTAAGTTGGGAACTGCTGATTGAGGGCTCAGTGTCTGTTATTCTAAAAGTGTATTAATTCTGTTTTAAGCACTTGGGCTTCAGGCCAGTTATTTTACATTAAAAGGGTTTGTAGTCTGCACTCTTGTGGGAGGAGAGGCTGGACTCTGCCCTTCTAGCTGGGAATTTCTGGTTAAAGGCTTATACTGCCTGCATATCTAAACTGCTTCTTACTGAAATTGGTACACATTGTTTGCTGTAGCATAGACTAGATCCAGGCCTGCTGAATCTAGCTTTGTTTGTATAACTTGAGCACTAATCCAGGCATTCTTTAAAGTATTCAATTGTATTTATTACTGCTTGGTAGTAACTTGATTAAAGTGTAGCTATCATTCTAAGTCTTTTGTATTAAGCACTTGGGCTTCAGACCAGTTGTTTTACATTAGGAAGGTTTGAGGCCTGCACTGTGGTGGCAGGACAGGTAGCTTACATCCTTCTAAGTTGGGAACTGCTGATTGAGGGCTCAGTGTCTGTTATTCTAAAAGTGTATTAATTCTGGTTTACGCACTTGGGCTTCAGGCCAGTTGTTTTACATTAAGAAGGTTTGTGGTCTGCACTGTAGTGGCAGAACAGGTAGCTTACATCCTTCTAACTTGGGAACTGCTGATTGAGGGCTCAGTGTCTGTTATTCTAAAAGTGTATTAATTCTGGTTTAAGCACTTGGGCTTCAGGCCAGTTATTTTACATTAAAGGGTTTGTGGTCTGCACTCTTGTGGGAGGAGAGGCTGGACTCTGCCCTTTTGAGCTGAGAATTTCTGGTTAAAGGCTTATAGTGCCTGCATATTTGAACTGCTTCTTACTGAAATTGGTACACATTGTTTGCTGTAGCATAGACTAGATCCAGGCCTGCTGAATCTAGCTTTGTTTGTATAACTTGAGCACTAATCCAGGCACTCTTTAAAGTATTCAATTGTATTTATTACTGCTTGGTAGAACTTGATTAAAGTGTGGCTATCATTCTAAGTCTTTTGGATTAAGCACTTGGGCTTCAGACCAGTTGTTTTACATTAGGAAGGTTTGTGGCCTGCACTGTGGTGGCAGGACAGGTAGCTTGCATCCTTCTAAGTTGGGAACTGCTGATTGAGGGCTCAGTGTCTGTTATTCTAAAAGTGTATTAGTTCTGGTTTAAGCACTTGGGCTTCAGGCCAGTTATTTTACATTAAGAAGGTTCGTGGTCTGCACTCTTGTGGGAGGAGAGGCTGGACTCTGTCCTTCTGAGCTGGGAATTTCTGGTTAAAGGCTTATAGTGCCTGCATATTTATACTGTTTCTTACTGAAATTGATACACCTTGTTTGCTGTAGCATAGACTAGATCCAGGCCTGCTGAATCTAGCTTTATTTGTATGTTTGTTTGCTTATTTCCCTGAAACGCTAATTCCACCTAAAACGTGGCTTTTCAGCACTTCTGTGGATCCCTAGTGATATCTGCATTGCTTACTGTACTTATTTCCTTGTTTCACTTGAAAGAAAGTTACTGTTTGCCATTTTTGCATTTAAGTTACCTGTAACACATAGCATTTAAGTTACCTGGCACTTGCTCACACAAGCAATTATATAAGTCAGCACTAAAATATTAAAAGCACTACACCCTCACAAACTACCCTTGAGTACCTCGTTCCCCATTGGCCCTTTTTTTTCAATTATAAAGGAATTCCCGATACTATTCTAGCATGTCCAAAGGTCAGCTGTCAATCTCCTCTCCGGTTCAGCTGGTGAATCTGGGAATCTTGAGGCAATGTTACAACTGCCTCATGTACACAGACAACCCTCTCCTCCGCCCAACAAATTCCAACACATGTGAGAGATGCAACCATATAGCCATACTGGAGGCTAAGCTCTCTCAACTCAGTACTGGCGAAACCAGTCAGGAGGAGAAGGAAACCACACTCACTACAATTCCAGTCTCACATAGACCTACCACGACAGCAAACCAAACACATAAAAATGCTAAAACATACTCGGAGGCTCTAAATAAAAATCTGCCTAAGCAGCAGAGACCTCCAAAGTAGACACCCAAGCAACCGCTACCCCAAAACAAAACACGTGCAACACATAGCTCACAAAGCCAGTGTGCCGAACAGTTACAGCCCTTAAGGCTAAACAACACACCTGATGCACTTGTAATAGGTGACTCTATCGTCAGGTACACTGACGTCCCGCTCACCAGACTGAACAAGGAGAAGGTCACGGTGAGCTGCCTGTCGGGCGCTAGGATCCGCCACATAACACAAGCACTCAGGTCACTCCAAGGCAAGTACAAATATGACTCAGTCATTGTCCATGCTGGTGTGAATGACCTGAGTTGTACCTCCCTGGATTACATGAAAAGAGACATAGAGGAGCTCTCTGAGCATGTAGCCCAGGCCGGTATGACCCTGACCTTGAGTAGCATCTTACCCTCACCAAGAATGATGCCATAATATGAAGACAAGATGATCAATTTCAACAATTGGCTTAAGTATTGGTGTCATTCAAAGGGGATCCAATGCCTGTCAGCCTGGGATGACATGCTCGACAAGCCACGATGCTTCGCTAGGGACGGCTTGCACCTGTCACCCCTGGGCTTTCGGATATTGGCAAAGGCTCTTGCTACCCCCACAGTGCCTTTTTTAGGCAAGGCTCAAAAGACAAACCCACCTCCATAGGTATCACAATGGATAAGAAACTAAGAGTAATGCTACTCAATGCCAGAAGTCTAAACCTCAAGATGCACGCACTCGAAACTCTCCTTAGCATGGAGAACACCAATATCTGTGCAGTAACAGAAACCTGGTTCAAGGCTCCCGAGAGCACCCCAGCACTACCAGGTTATACCTCATACCATGCCTTTTGGCCCCAAAACTTGGACTGAACCACAAAAGGAGGGGGAGTATCAATATTCGTCAAAGATACCCACACCTCCAGGTTGGTGGCACAGCACGAAGCATCAGAGACTATCCATGTGCAACTAACAGAGGGTAAAACTGCCTTCCAGTTTATAGCCTGCTACAGACCACCCTCCCAAACCCAGGAACCCCACTCGGCCTTCTTGAGAACACTGGAAAATATGAAGGTCTCTCCAAACACCATTATATTGGGTGACTTCAACTACCCAAACATAGACTGGGAGCATTACTCTAGCTCCAACACCCTAGCCCAAAGGTTCCTAGAATTTATAAACTCAAATGCTATGGAACAACTTGTTACCACTCCCACAAGAGGGGAAAACATACTGGACCTGATCATCACCAACATGGGTACTCTATGCTGCAGACCAGAAGTGTATCCCTCACTGGTAAGATCAGACCATAAACTAATCTCACTGGATATTCACATCCCGACTCCACCCCCTGCCCTGAAAACCACAGTGAAAAACTTCTCTAAAGCAAATTTCACACTCCTCAAAATTGAGGTGGAATTCTTCAAAGCCCCCGGGCCTGCGGAAAATACAGCCCAGACCGCAGAATCCTTTATAAATGCATTCTATGAACACCTTCAGGAATGCATGGATCATGCAATCCCAAATAAAACCAAGACCCAATCCTCCAAAGGCAGAAGTCCTGTCTGGTGGACCCCAGCCATAAACAAACTATACAATAGAAGGAGGAAGCTACTACATGATAGAGCAAAATCCCAAAAAGGAAGGCATATCTGATCAGTATTAGCAAAAAACTATGGGCACTCATAAAATCGTCTAAGGCCAGCTTCGAGAGAAAAATTGCACAGGACACTAAGGATAATCACAAGGATTTCTTTAGTTATGTTAGGAACCTAGGTGGGAATTCCCAGATATGCTCAGAATTAGTCCAAAATGACAAAAAATACACCGAACCCACAGACATTGCCAACATCCTAGCTGACAGGTTCAGCGTAAACATCTCCCCCCCCCTCCCCACCAAAAGGGCAAATATCTATCCCAGCAGAGTGCTGCCCCCCGGCATCTCAGATACTCAGGTAAGAGCTGCCCTCTCCAAAGCAAAAAACATAGCATCAATGGGACCAGATGGTGTCCCGGGCTGCGTCCTACATGATCTCCAAGAAGAGCTAAACCCAAAAATAAAACTACTGTTCAATCTCAGCCTTACTACAGGATATGTACCCAAAGAGTGGTGTACAGCAACAGTGGTCCCTCTCCACAAAGGTGGTGCCTCAACGGATCCTGGAAACTATCGCCCCATAAGCCTGACTAGCTTGGTCTGCAAAGCTATGGAAAGGATCATCATGGACCTCATAAATAAAGATATTGGGGACCTACAGACACTGGATCCTACCCAGTTCAGCTTTGTTAAGGGCAGATCCTGCCTCTTAAACCTGGTTGATTTCTTTGAAACCGTCACCAAGGCCATTGACGAGGGGAAGGTGGTCCACACAGCCTACCTGAACCTCGCAAAAGCCTTCGATGCAATACCCCACTTGGGCATTATATATAAGCTCACCAGCTTAAATATAAACCCCTATATCACTAGATGGGTTGCAAACTGGCTCAAGGACAGAACCCACATGGTTAGAATTGCTGGAGCCATGTCAGACTCCAAACCAGTTACAAGTGGCATCCCACAAGGCTCAGTCCAGGGACCTCTCTTGTTCTGTATATATTTCTCGGAGGTACAGGCCAAAACGGAAGGACTGTGGCTGACCAAGTTCGCAGATGACTGCAAACTGGGCGCCATAATCGACTCTCCAGCCGACACAAGCATCCTCCAAAAGGGCTTCATAGAAACAGACAACTGGTGCCAGAGCCATGGCCTCAAGCTAAACGCCAAAAAGTGTATAGTCATCCCCTTTGGCAAAACAAAGTGCCCACAAATTACCACATAGGTGGTAATCCATTAAGTACAGAAGAAGTAATTAGGGACCTGGGGACCCAAGTTGATAGCAATCTCTCATTTGACAACCACGTGGCCAAAGTGGTTAGAAAAACATTTTATATAGCCCACCTAATCATGAAGGGATTCACATCTAGATCAGGGGAGGTCATCATGCCTCTTTACTCATCCCTCATCAGGCCCATAATTGAGTACAATGCCCCTTTTGGGATGTACCTTACCAGACACCTGCCGCAACTGGAAAGACCCCAAAAGTACCTCACCAAGAGGATCAAAGGGCTCAAACAGATGCCATATGCTGCCCGGTTAAAGAAACTCCAGCTCTACTCAGTGGCATACCACCTGCTCAGAGGTGATCTGTGCCTGATGTATAAAGCCATGTCCAACCCGGAATTAATGGACATGCTGCACCTCAGTAAATCCAAATCCCATTGAGCTACGCGCTCAAGAGACTTGAACCTCAGCACCGAAATAAATAGGACATGCTGGAAGGACAGATTCATAACCCAGAGGCTCCCTTCACTCTGGAATAAAATCCCAGTCCAGGTTAGGCAGAGTCCCTCATTGACTCTCTTCAAGAGGAATCTTGATGAGTGGATGGAAGATCGTAGGTTTACCCTGGGTATCACTTCTGTGTCACTGTTAGACAGCGGCACAGTATACTAACCTCGAAAAAGGGCATAGCAAAATTAATTTAAAATGGGTGGCGAAAGCCAATCACACTCTGGCTAGGCTTATAAATGCCCTAGGGCAGATAGCCTAGTATGAACCTATGAACCTATGATAGGCAATGGAATGGCCTCAAAATATACAACGCTTTTCATGGTAAAACTAAAAGAGAAATCTCACAGCACACATAGACCACTTGCTTATTTCCATTTTATTGGTGATCTATTTATAATCTGGATATATAGCATTGATTACCTCAAGGAATTCAAAGACCAAAGATTTAATAGAATGCACTCATCTATTAAACTCTCCTGTGAGTATTTGACTTTGAGTGTACCTTTCCTTGATACTAAGGCTACTGTACCAAATGGGACATTACAGATATGTGTCTACAGAAAGCCAACTTACAAACAAATGTATGGCACAGAAGCAATATTCAACCCAGCCACAGAAAGAAATCAGTTATTTGCAGTCAAACACTGATATTACCTTGTTTGTTCTACTGAGGCAGAGACACAGTTTGCTCAACAGAGAGAAGCCATGCTTGCTCCAGATCACTCTGCTAGGGAGTTTAACAGGGCAGGAAACAGAGCAGTGCAGCTATCATGGAAACAGCTGTTCCAGTATAAAGAGAGGAAACCCTGGGACAGAATTCTACTAGTGACAACATGTCATCCAGAACATAAAAAATGCAAACAAACAAAATTACAAGGGACCTCCAACAAATATTCAGTGAAGATGACAAGTTGAATGACATTTTTAAGCTCTCCCACTATTGTCATTTATACAACTACCAAATCAAAAGAATCTTCTTGTCATAAGCACACTTAGACCTGAACAAAACATAGTTTAAATGGCACAAAACCCTGCAACTATTCTGAGTGCAAAACATGTCAGATGATTTGTATGGCTTCCAACATAATAATTTCACAGAACAAAAGCTTCAAAGTATGTGATTTGTTTACACACACTTTTAAAAATGTGAATTACCTAAGTAAATGTTGAAAATATCCAGAAACAGGTTATATAGGAGTGACAGGTGAGACACCCAGAACTAGGATGAATGTCCACAGACACACAATTACAAATGAAATGACTGAGAAGCCGGTGTCAGCTCACTTTCCACAGTATAATCATTCTGTATCATATATGATAGGACATTTCCAAAGAATGAAAATTAAGTCAGTTCAATTGTTCAATCAGAGAGTTAGTGGTTTTAACCTGGATACTGGTTTTATGAGACACTGCAGCACACAAATAGTGTGCTAAAGAGCAGCAAATGCTTCTTTTTCTGGTAATGTAGGATTATTTTATGAATTTACCTTGAATCCAAGCTGCTGACAATGTCAGAAAGTTTACTGTAAAAACTGTTAATATTACAAAGAGTTTGTATTTTACTGTAACTGTTAATATTACAAAGGGCTTGTATTTTATCATGCCAAGGTAACATCCTAGTCAGAACATTAGTAAGCATAAGATTAATTAACAGTCAGTAAGGCTTTAATCTTCAGACAGTTTTAGCAGTATAACAATTTTTTTCTCAGTATTGCTGTTCTTCAGAAGTAACTGTCAGAACCTTAGACTGACAGAACAATACATTTTTTCTTTTCTCCTTTTCTATCCCTCTCGCACTCTCACAATCTTTATACAAAAGTCATGCACTTACCTTAACAATCAGTGTTGTGCTAGTTACTTATAAAAGTAATAAGTTACTATTACTAGTTAATTTTCAGTGAAAGTAATATGTTACTATTACTTATTACTTTTCTAAAAAAATAATGTATCACTATTACTAGTTACTAACTAAAATAACATGTTACTGTAGAGTTACTTTTTCATAAGTATAGTTTATCAATTGGCATATTACATGTCACATTAAAATCCACCAGTGTTACTCAATAAACACAATCTCTACAGGAGTAAAAGTCATCCAAATAATTCCGCATTAAAGAGATCTGTAATTAATGAAGAGGTTGCTACTGGCAAATCAACTTTACATTTCAGTGTTTCATCTACAAATTCAGTGCCTCCAACTCTTGAAGAACTAATTGCCTATGTCACATTAAAAAAATTGGTAAACTGGTAATATTGCAATAGGGAATAACTGACAAGCTGACAACAAGTTCATAGTTACTAGGCATCTCACACAAAGGAGGACATACTCAGGAATGTAGTATCCCTATCCCCCCTTAAAATGCACCAAATAATTGGCAATCAAAAGGGCACTGCAATATCAGCACTCCATCTACATGGTGTGGGAGTAGTATCCATAGCTTTCTGCACCAAAGGGAATTATGCTGCTAGCACTGCTTTCAGATTCTACAGCATAAACAGTAACTACTATTTGATAAACAAAACAGTTAGTTGCACAATGAAAACAGACTTGCATGAGCAACAGTAAAAGTATCTTGCCTTGAAACTCAGAATTCCATGAAATGAAATGAAATGAAACTCATAATCCCTTGAAAATGCACTGAAACTCATAATTTCCTGAAAATGTACTAAAACTGAGACTTACAGTTCTGTCAGCAGTCTGGTAGTTGGTGTAGAGGATTCAGGCTCTAGTCTCCATTGAAGCTTACAATTCTTTCAGCAGTCTGGTAGTTAGTGTAGAGGATTCAGGCTCTTGTCTCTTGTAACCAAGTTACAGGGTCAACCCTGATCGAGTTAGTTGACTAACCTGCCTCTCCCACTAACTAGGGCATTACATATCATAGCTCCATACCTCTCAACTTCTTAGCATAAAAAATCTGAACAAAGCATAAAATAATGGGGGACAAAGGCCCCAAAATAGGGACAGATTTTAAATATTGCTTTTAAAAATAACATTTGTCTTAGCATGCATTTTCTAAAGGAAATTAAGTCTGAAACTCAAATGTTTGATGTTATTTAGTTCTTTCAGTCCTCAGTGATTTTCCTGAAAACCACAAGTGTTGAGGAATCGGCCAAAAATATGATGCAAAAATCAGGGCATTCTGCAAAAATTTGGACAGTTGAGAGGTACACATACCCCTCAACCTCTCAGTGCAAGAAATCTGGACAAAGCCTGAAATAATGGGGATTCAATGGCCCAAAATAGGGATACATTCTAAACTTAGAACATTGCTAGAATATAACAGGATTTGTATTAGCATGTATTTTCTGAATGATATGAAGTCTGAAACTCATATGTGTCATTATTTAGTGACTTCAGTCCTCCGTGATTTGCCAGAAAACCACAAATGTTATGAGAATCAGACCTAAACTTTGAGGCTAAATCTGGATAGTTGACAGGTATGTTAAACACACACACACACACACACACACACACACACACACACACACACACACACACACACACACACGCTTATATATTGCAAATGAACCAAGGTAAACTCAATGTGTTAAAAATGAGAAGAGATGGCAGGAATGGCATCAGCATCTTGGAAATGAGTAAATTTAAATGGTCTAAAATAGGACAGGTCAACAAAAGAATGCCAAAAATCAGGCCTTGATTAGACCCAAAAAAAGATAGACAGATCTCAGTCAGATTCAAAAGCAAACTGTTCAACATTACCATGGTGTAAGCTTATGCTTTAATTACAGATGGCTAAGAGAAGGAAGTCAACCAGGTTTATGAGGATTTGTTGTACCTGATGCATATAACACCATTCAAAGACATAATTTTCCTCATAGGTGACTGAAATGTTAAAGCTGGTAGTCAGAGAACAACTGAAATAAAGGGCAGATTTGGCCTTGGTGTACTAAATAAACTGGGGCTCAGATTAGCTGAATTCTGCCAAGATAATTTACTGATCATAGCAAACACTCTTTTTTAACAGCATAAGAGATGGCCATATAAATGGCTATCACCAGATAGTCAGTATGAACATCAGATTGATTATATACTTCAATATCAAAGATGGACTAGCTCTCTAAAATCAACAAAAACAAAACTTGATGTGGCTTGGAACCCCATCTTCACATTACAATGTTTAGAATCAATTTAATGAAAAGAGAAAAAGCCTCAATACTATCTAGTTTCAGTCTCAACATGATGCCATTTAGGTAGTGGAGGAGAACAGACTTAAGGGACAGAGAGTGTGTAGAACTATGGATAGAAGATTGTGATACTGTCCAGATAGTGACAACAAAAATATTTCAAATGGAAAGAATATTAAGAAGGCAAAATTGATGTCTTTGGATGTTTTAAGTGACATCAATGAAAGAAGGAGAGCAAAACACAAAGGATCTAAATATTTTATTAAACAAAATGCAGAGTTCCACAGAATAGAAAGCAGCAATAAGGAGGTATATTTAAATGAGCATTGCAAAGAATTGGAAGAAAATAATAGAATGGGTAAGACTTGAGATCTCTTCAAGATGACTGGTGACATTTAGGGAAACGTCAATGTAAAAATGAGCATCATACAACACATATTAATTTATATTCATATTCATGCTGATTGGCCAGTTCATTTAGCATATCTGTTGAAAATCCATCATATACAAACAAAAACAAGCTCAGCACAAGTGGCTAGACATATCATACAAATCAGTAAAGAAAAGTAAGCAAGCTCCCTTTCATCCTCAGTGAGATGCAAAATTTCTCATTATGTAATCACTTAACAATAAAAATGAAATCTCCTGACTAACTCTACATTCAGAAAATGTGCACACTGATTACACAACAGAATCAGCTCACACTGATTACACAACAGAATCAACTCACACTGATTACACAACAGAATCAGCTCACTCTGATTACACAACAGAATCAGCTCACACTGATTACATAACAGAATCAGCTCACACTGATTACACAACAGAATCAACTCACTGCATTAATAACAAGCATGTGAATGCACTTCATTTCTTTAACCAGACAATTTTGGACAGTGTAGTGGTGCAGCGGTAGTGTTGTCACCTCACAACAAGAGGTTCTCCAGTTTGATTCTCGGCTGGAGTGCCCTCTGTGCAGAGTATGCATGTCCTCCCTGCATTTGTGTGGGTTTCCCCTAGGTGCTCTGGTTTCCTCCCACATTTCAAAGACATGCATCTGGAGCGTTTCTCCCTGGGCCTCAGCTGAAAATTGGCTCCATTCCAAGTTGGACTTTCTTAGCAAACAAATGTTAAATAAAATAAATTTCAACTTACTAAAACAATGCTTCTCCTACGTTAAGTTCCAAAAGTACATGTGCTTCGTTGAGTGGTGTCCTTTTGAAAAAAACTTTATCATTCACTAAGTGATCATACAATTTAACTGTAAACTACTTAAAGCATAAAAAATATAAAAATGACACAGCAGCCTTGTATGCATTAGCATACTAACATAACCAAGATGCCACAGACAAGAACAACCTCACACAAAAGAATTAAAATCCTCGATACGGTGACATTATTTAGAAATGTTAAGACTTTTTTCTGAAATAATGTTTTTGCATTATATATATAAATGTCACCACCCCCTCTAGGAAATTAGAGAACATGGACGAACATTCCACACAAATGAAATGCATAAAATAACTATGGTTACCAGAGACTAAAGAAAAGAAATATAAATAAATGAAATGGAACTTAACTTTGATCTAATATGCGACACTGAACTAGAAGAAATATTTGAGAACATACCAGAAATAAAAAATAATCCTTCACCTAGCAAGAAGACATTTCAAGACCATCATCAGGAAGTACATCATAAAAATTCTCACAAAAATGGAAGAACATCAGTAGCCATATATATGCAGAACCACCAGAAAATTTTAAACTAATAAAAATCAACAACAAACCAGCAAAAGACATACTGAAGTATCACATGAGGATCTACTAATCCTAGAAGAACTAAAGGAAGAGACAAAAGAAAAAAAAAAACAAGGAGGGACATAAACATATTTGATAACTGCAAAAACAAAAATAACTACAAAGTAGACTTGCATAATATTACACCAGAAAACCTAAACTAATTGCCAACAGAATCGTATGCAATAGTATGAAATACAAATGCAAAATAATATGTTATAAGCACATTTGTAGCCATATGAGCAGGACTCAACACATACATAAACAACCTACCATTATTGTTTATTTATATTTATTTATTGACATTTGTTAACCGAGTTGGTCCAACTGAGCCAAAGGCCCATTTTCAGTGGAGACCCAAGGAGAAAAGCTCCAGTTACAATTACAGTCTTTCAAGAAAAACATTTACATCACAAATGGTATACAGCAAAAATTAACACAACAACAGAAGTTAGTAAAATCAAACAGTTATGTTCAAGACAAATATTTACATCACAACAGGTATACTGCATGAAATTAATACAACAAAAGAAGTTGATAACATCAAACAGTTTTGTACAAGTTTCTGTGTGTGTGAGAGCATATATATAAATATATGTATACATACATACATACATACATACATACATAAACATAAATGTACATATACACATATATACACAGACACACACACACACACACAAACTCACACACACGCATATACACACACACACACACACACACATACACACACGCGCGCACACACACACACACACACACACACACACACACACACACACACACACACACACACACACACACACACACACACACACACACACACACACACACACACAGACAGTAACAGCAAGTTAATTTGGATGTAAAAAGGATTTACAAAAGCTGGGTGTTGTTATGTTGTAGAATTAGCACTAGGGAGAGGAGAGAGAAATAATGAGAGTAAGAATGTTTAATTTAGAAAGAGAGTAAGATGAATTAGGTAGGAGCTGTGCATGGACAGGGCCAGGTGTTTTGTAGACAGCATTAAAGTTCCTATTTGAATTGAGCCTTGTTGGGGATACTTATTATATGATGAAGAAGGGAGTTCCAGGAGTGAGCTACTGAGTATTTGTATAGTGACTTACCAAAATTTTTTGTGGGTTTATAGATGTCCAGGAGATGTTTGTCAGATACATGAAGCTGACGTTGGGGGTTGTATTGTGATACAATATTAGAAATAGAGGGGCAGGAAGTGGCATTATAAAGAATTGAGTGTGTTATATGCAGTTGTGGAAAGAGCAGTTGTTTTGGGAATTCATTAAATAGAAACATCATCCTAATGACTGACACACTTCTTACAAATGTTAATAATATATTTAAAGCAGCAATTAAAAATATAAAAGAAATTGAAAAGATACAGCAAAATATTACAACCCACTAACAACAGAAGAAATAACAACTAACAAACAGTAAAGCACATACCCCAAACACAGCAGATGGACTTGTCAGAAAAGTGTGGTTTGATATCCAACTATACTGCGCAAGCTATGGAAATGGAGTGAGATATCCCACACACAACAATTTCACATTAAAAAAACATGAAGTTGGCATAGAATACATAACAAAAAATTTCAGCAAACATACCAAAAAACACACAGAACTTTATGACCACATAAAACAATTACTTAGAGGATTCCTGTTTGAAGACCCCACAGACCCATTATGCCCTGTAAAAAGTTCAACAAATAAACCTACAAAAAATGCCACATAATGGAACAGTACTGTTTCTCCACCCAAAGAGACATCCACAACATATACTGAACAAAATGAAAGCCTGGTACAGAACACAACCAATGGAAATCAACTAACTATCAAAATGCTTCCAGAAATTTCAAACTAGCAAATCTATCAAAAAGAAATATGAGCCACTCCTTAAGAGTAGTAGCAACAACCTTACTTTCACAATCAGGAATGGAAGCACAGCAAATAATGAGCATTAGAGGTCATAAAAGTGAAACATCACTACACTCCTAGTACACATCAACAAACACCTGAAAATATCCAAATAAATGAAGAAGGTACAAATACTGAAAAGACAATGGACGAAGAAAAAATAATGAAATTCTATAACACAGAAGCACTGAACTATGGCAATACATCAGAAACAACACCTACATCACTCAGGCACACCTCTGAGGTTGATCCATGGGGGAGGCCAGTATATTTCAAAGGTGTTGCCTGCAACTAGTGCAGATCTTTGGCTGAGATGTATGTGCAGCTGCAGATGATACATCACAAGTCCATTACATGCCACTCTTGTAAATGGTGTGACTCTGCTTGGGGACAGGGATAGGTCTAAAACAAGAAAAAACTCCCCTGGTAGCAGTGCGACACTGCTCCAGGATCTTCAGTGTTTTTAATGGCCCAGAATATAGGCTAGAGTGAGACTGGGAGTGGCAAGGAGACTCAGAAGTCTCCTTGGAAAAGGAGAGGTCCTGGGGGGCAGTTTTTGGGATGGGAGGATTAAAGCCACAATGATGTCCATCTGTTGAGGTACTCAGAGATGAATGGAAAGTTCTTGGAAAAATGTGTATACCAATTCACCTTAGTTGCTTCCTATGGAATCTGTATGCAGACCAAGAAGTAAGCAAACAACAATGCCTGACAGGGTGTGTGTTAATGTGTAATTAAAGCCTGCTCAGGGGTGTTATGAGGCCTGACGCTGTAGGCGAAGAGTCTCTACATCCCTGGAAGGAAATTAATTACATATTAACACACACTCTGGATGGCATTATTGCACTTAGAAAATGGTCTCTCTGTAAAATGATTGTGTTTTGCTTACTTATTTTTTAAGTACTATTTTTTATATATATTTCTGATGTAAAATAGTTCCTCCACTTAATGTTTCAAACTTGCTGTAGTATATGTTAATGATGTTGGAGGAAGCATTTTACATCCAAAATATAACACTTAAAAAAATCCAGGTATTCACTTTATTTTTTTGTCCCATACTCCTAAAATGTTTGGTTTATTGCCAGTCTTTGGAGACAGAAGTTAATAAATAATGATATACATTTGAGTTTCAGAGTTTTATTTCCTTCAGAAAATTCATGCTAACACAAATCTTTTTATTTAAGCAAGTTTGTAATTTTATAAGAGCAATAATTAAAATATGTTCTTATTTTTGAGCCTTTTGTAGATCAGTGAGTGTATATATATCTTTAAGAAGCTATCCAAGAGCTTGCACAAGTGTATAAATACTGAGCATGTGCAAGTCAGACTGCCATTTTGTAGTTAGCTGTTGAGATATATATATATATATATATATATATATATATATATATATATATATATATTACATGTCAGCTCTGTTTATTAGTTTGTTCACATTTATAGATGCTGCTATCCATCCTGATGTATTCATATGTATTAAAGCATCTAAACAAAAACCCAAGCCTTCTCATTACTTGTATTAGAGACGAATGAGCGACATGGTGTCAGAACTGGGATTTCTAAAATGACATGATGTTAGACATGGCATATCTAAAGGGCCTGAAGTCATAATTGACATATCCAAGGGGGCAAGAAGCTTGAGAAAGCATTGCCACAATGAGTAGAGGCACTAGGCTACAGCTGGTGGAATATACAGCAGTAGCTCATCCAAAAGATGTGTAAACTTTGTAAAACAGGTCAGAAATGAATTTCAGGTATTAAATCTTGGCACTATTTGTTATTCTCAAAAATATGAAAAGGGGCATACAAAATATTCCAAATGATATTTGCATAAACCGCTATGTATGATATTGATAAAAGTATTCAAATTACTATGGAAAATGTTTGAAGTAAAGTCCGAATTGCATAAAATGAATAAAATAAAGGAAATGACCCCACTTTCGCAAATGATATGTATTTTCGTATTGAGATATCCGAGTTTTCAGAAGTACATGAAGTGTTCGTATGTTTGTGCAGTGTTACAGTAAAGTTATTTCACAAAAAGGTATGGTCATTGTAAGGCATATTTCACAGAGTACAGCCATTACAGAGCATATTTTGCAAAGCAAAGTATTTCAAAGAGTTTACTGTGCATTTGTATGTTGTTACCAGCTCACAGAACTGTTGTTCATACATAATTAAAAGCACCATATTTTCATTGTGTTTGTTTATACTTTGTGGGCATGGCAGATGGATTTCAAAAACCCACTGCACTTGTATTTGACAGTAATATTGCTGAAAACTAGAGAGTGGTTGAGCAAGAGTAAGACATTTTCTTACAGGCTGCATTTTCTGATAAAGATGACCATACAAAGGCATTTATTCTACTTTTAATTTAGCTGGGTCAGAAGCTATAGAAAGGGAATTTGTGTATGCACCTGATGTCTATGCTGGAGAAGGGAAAAACTCTCATAATGTTGTACCGGTTGAGTCAAGGGAGGACCATGAGTGCTTAAAACATAATGTGTGACCTTCAGACAAATGTTACAATGGAAAGGTGCTTATTTTACACAAGGGATCAAAAGCCTGGTGAAACTTTTGTAGCATATATAACTGACCTGAGAAATAAAGCTAAAATGTGCAGATTTGGTGACTTAAAGAATGAGTTGATAAAGGACAGACTGGAGTGTGCTATAAAAGATGATGTGAGAAATATTTTGCTTCGTGACAGTGATTTAACTTTGAATAAGGCCATTGAGATTTGTCAGATAAATTAGCTCACAGAAAGGCACACAAATATGCTTACAAATGAGAGCAGCTCTAGAAGGCACAGTGATAAAGCTCATGTTGATAGTATCCAGCATGTGATTAAAAGAAATAGGCCAAAGCACATGGCAACTATGGGGTTTACCAGGGACTGCTGCAAGTCTCCCAAGAACTTTCTAGCACATATTAGAAGCCACCCAATCTCAATGAAGCATGAGTGAGTTATCAAACTCAAAGCATTTGCCCCAACCTAGTTTCATTGTAAACTGTCGTAATTGTGGTGGACGCCATGAATCTAAAAGGGAAAAATGTTTAGCTTTTGGACAACAATGCCACAAATGTAATAAATGGAACCATTTCAAAAGATTTTGTAAATCAAAAGAATGTGGGTGCTCTTTTATCAAAAGGGAACACTTTAAGAAATGAGTAGATCAGTTATACAATGGCAACTCCACTCTTTATGTTAATAGTGTGTCAGTGCTTCATGAAATGGTCAATGTAGTAGATTTAAGGGCAGAGTATTTTTTACTGTTTGGATAAATGGAAAATCCATAGAGCTCAAAGTTGATACAGGCTCTAAGTGCAATGTTATGTCTGCAGAAACATTTGCAAGAGTGTGTAAAGGTAAAAGGCTTGATTTGGCAAGGTGTGCGAAACTTATTGCTTATGGAGGTGAAGAAATTCAGACTGAGGGCTCAGTAATGCTTTTATGTTATTCTCCTGGAAGGAGTTATGGCTTATTATTTTATGTGGTCAAAAGGCATGTCCAGTCATTATTAGGGCTCAGAGATACTTTGAAAATGGGACTGCTTTAATTTAATAAGGAAGTTCACCATATTAGTTAGAAAGACCACTAGTCTAATTTTGCCTAACACATTTTTCTACCCATGCTAAACTCTTCCAAGACAAACTAGGCAATCTTCAGTTGTGTACTCTGTGAAGTTAGACCCAGAGATCAGTCCAGTTATCAGGACAGCAAGAAAAGTTCCAATAGCCATGCAGGACAGAGTAAAAGTCTAATTAGACAAAATTGTGTGACAAGGTGTGATTTGTCCAGTTGAAACTTCAACTGAATAAGTGTCTTCCATGGTGGTAGCTCATAAGAAAAGCTCAGATGACATCAGAATGTATTGATCCACAGGATTTGAACAAAGCACTAAAAAGACCTCATCACCCAATGCACACAGTCAATGAAGTTGCAACCTTGATGCCAAATGTCACTATTTTTTTCTGACTTAGATGCAAAGAGTTCATTTTCGTAAATACAGCTTGACAAAAAAAATCACCATTGCTCACTACTTTCAGTACTCCATTTGTCAGGTACAGATTTTTTAGAATGCCATTTGAGATAAATTCTGCAAGTGAAGTATTTCAACGTGCTGCAAATTTTTTCTCAGTATCCTTGTGCTATCGTAGCAGATGACATACTAGTAGGAGGTCGTGATGAAGCTGAGCAAGACAGAAACCTCAGAAAGGTTCTAGAAAGGGCATGTCAAGTGAATATTAAGCAAAATCCACAGAAATGCAAATTCAGGCTACAAGACGTTTCTTATATTGGTCACTTAATTACAAGTACAGGCCTATGACCAGACCCTTCAAAGTAAACAACCATTCTCAAGATGCCAGCTCCAGACAATGTTCAAGCCCTACAATGTTTTCTTGGCATGGTCAACTACTTAGGCAAGTTCATTCCAGACTTGAGCCATCTTTCAGCACCACTCAGAGAGCTGACAAATAAACATGTATCCTGGTCTTGGTTAGAGCAACACCAAAGAGCATTTGAAGTCCTGAAAGAGAGAACTGTTAGTCCTGCAAAGCTCAGATACTATGATGTTCAAAAAACAGTTACACTTTCCTTTGATGCTTTGAAATGTGTTCTTGGTGCAGTTATAATACAAGAAGATCAACCTGCTGGCTATCCATCGAGAACACTTACCCAAACTGAATAGCAGTATGCCCAGATTGAGAAAGAGCTTTTTGCAATTGTTTTTGCATGTTCAAAGTTCCATGATTATGTTTATGGTAGGTGTATCCAGAACAAAACAAATCACCAACCATTAGTCACAATCTGTATGATGCTGAGATTGCAAAAGTACAATTTCAATCTTGTCTACAAGAAAGGCAAAATTATTTATCCTGCTGATACATTAGCCAGATCACCCAGACATGCCACTGTACAGAATGAAAATGAAAGTTCTCCTTCGATTGATGATTCTGAAGTCATGGAAGTGCACAATTTTTCTTCCACACGCCTTGATGAACTGAGAGATCACACACAACTACAGATCCAGTTTTATAGAGGCTCATCCATTTTATCAATCATGGATGGCCATCAAAGCAATCTAGTTTACCTCAAGAACCACAACCTTATTTTCCATACAGAGATTTTGTCTGACAAAGGCATCATTATGAAAGGTCCAAAAGTAATTGTTTCAAAGTCCTTGCAACCTGAGTACATTACTATTTTGCATTGTGGTCTCCCAGGAAACAAATCTACTAAGAGAAAGGCAGGAGGACTTGTATTTTGGCCTTCTATGTCACAAGACATTGAGAGGGAACTTTTATCTTGTTCCCTGTGTAATAGTACAAAACCACATCAACAGAAGGAATCACTTCAGCTTAACCAGATTCATGGACATCCACGTACGAGTCCACACAAAGTTATTTCTGACAATGGCACACAGTTTACAAGCCAACAATTCAAAAGATTTTCTGAAGAATGGGACTTTACTCATGTCACTAGTAGTCCAGAGTACCCGTAGTCAAGTGATTTGGCAGAACACACAGTGCAAAGTGCAAAGCAATTACTTGAGAAGTCAAAGTGAGACAGAAGTGATGTTTTCCTGAATCTCTTGACTCTCAGAAATGTTCCTGGTGATAAACATCTTGGTTCACCTGCTCAGAGACGTTTGTCAAGACAAACTAGAACCCCATTACCAATCAGTAAATTGTTGGTTCCATGTGTCAAGAACAGCAGATCAGTGAAAAACAATCAGGTGAAGAAATGCCAAACCCAGAAGTCCTACTACTTTAAGACCAGCAGACCACTCAATACATTATGAGAAGAAGAAGTGGTAAGGCTGCAAATGTCCAAAGGTTATGATAAGATTGATATCGTGAAGAATATTGGTCTAGAGCTGAGACTGTACACTATAGACTCAGAAGGAGGACTCTTTAGGTGGAATCGGAGGCATTTACTGCTGGTGTCCAAGCCTATACCACAGCAGATAGCCTGTGAGAGAGAATCTTTATCTCAGAGTGAGTCATCTGGTGTTCCAATTCAACAGGAAGTTCCAGAGGACATTCCTGTTTCTGTGATGAATCCAGATGTTCCAGATAAAAGTTGTGCATCACAGACTGTCTCTGTTGCTAATTTTAGTCCCAACTGTTATGTTATGAGATATAATTGAATCTCTAAACCATGCAATAGATATAAGACAACTTAGACATGAACATTGTATTTTGTTCCTGTTGTACAGAGTAATGCATGCTTATCTCTGCTATTGTTTTGTATAAAGGGCAATCTTTCTAAGAGGATGTAGATCAATGAGTGTGTATATATCTTTAAGATGCTATCCAAGGGCTGGCACAAGTGTATAAATACTGAGCACATGCAATTCAGACTGATATTTTTTAGCTAGCTGTTGAGATGTGAACATGTATATATGTAAGCTCTGTTTATTGGTTCATTCATATTTATAGATGCTGCTATCCATCCTGATGTGTTCATATGTATTAAAGCATTTAAACAAAACCCCAAGCCTTCTCATTATTTGTATTGGAGATGAATGAGCGACACCTTTGTTCCCCTTTTATTTTAGATTTTATTCAGATTTCTTTAGCTGGAGATTCCAGAGGTATACACACCTCTTTGCTGCTGCCAGTGGTAGATCTCAATCACTCTCACACACACACACACACACACACACACACACACACACACACACACACACACACACACACACACACACACACACACACACACACACACACACACACACACACACACACACCTCTACTTCAGAAAATATATACTAACATAAATCATTTAAAAATTTTTCCTATTTTGAGCCTTTGTCCCTTTTATTTTAGGCTTATCTAGATACCATGAGCTAAGAGCATACCTCTCAACTGTACATATTTTTGCAGAATGCCCTGATTTTTGCTTCATATTTTCACTCTGTTCTTAATAAAAAATGTCTTTTTTGATAAACCACTGAGATGATCTAAAGATTAAAGTTACTAAATAATGACATGCATGTGAGTTTCAGATTTTGTATCCTTCAGGAAAATACATACTAACACAACTTGTGTTATTCTAGCAACTTAATAAGTTTATAAGAACAATATTTAAAATGTGTCCCTATTTATTAGTATTTGTCCCCCTATTATGTCACGCTTTGTCCAGATTTGTTGTGCTAATAGGTTGAGAACTACGTCTGAGGTGGAGAGGTACACAAAACTGTTGCTGCTGCCAGAGTATCGCTAGATCACTTTCACACTTTACTCTCTCTCTCTCTGTCTCTCATGTACATACAAACACACACACACACACACACACACAGACACACACACACACACACACACACACACACACACACACAGTCTCTTCTGCTTTCATGCACGTCCTCACTCACACACGCAGGCAGAATCAAAAACACACATACACACACACTTTTTTCTGTTTAGCTCGATGAAGCTCTCTCTTATGCTCATACATGCATACACTCTCACACACATGCTTTATTTTTAATTTTTTTCCCTATTTTCTTTTATACTCACTAAACAGCAAAAGCACTGTTTCATGCATGTAAAATAGCAGCTCACTCACTTTCACGGAGACATACACACAACATTTTTTGTTCATAGGTTAGTACTAGGCTAACTGCCCTTGCGAGCCATTTTAAGCCTAGCCAATTATCCCTTGTGAGACTCAAACCCTGCACCTCGTGTGTGTAAAGCAGACAACTTAACCATTAGGCCACCCTACCAACCCCTTGTCTTCTTTTTTTTCACATTTTACACTCGCTAAACAGCAAAAGCACTGCTTACTGGATGTAAAATAATGGCAGCCATTCTGTTTTCCCAGTCCAAGCTCTACAACAACTCGATATGTTGCCATAAAGTGTCAGACTCATTTTTCAGTGGGCATTACTTATACCTTAATACAATGCTGGAGAATGTTCCTTCTCCAGTCAGGGTGCTGATGTACAGTTTGCCCATTCTCTAACAGATAATACTGAATATGGAATAACTGGCTCAAGAGTGGGTAAAGAGTATGATAAGTCTAGATCTACAATCAGTCCATTAGGTAAACATCAGTTTATTCTCTGAATATGTCATATGAAATGCTATGCTATGTTAGGTGAGTCAAAAGTTGTAATCAATAATGAGTTAATTAATAATTCAAAGGCTAATTCTTTGCAGTGCATGGAGTTTGTGAAGGACAGTAGGATAGTAAGTAAACTGACTGTAAAGGAGGTCACAGTGCTGCACTACAGAAATGTTAAAGGCAAAGCACACACTCCCATAGTCTGTCACTTGAAAATCTACAGCTTAACTTGGCAAGGATGGCATATTAAAAAGGAAGGTAACAGCATACAGTTGGAAGCAGGAATAGTCAAAGTAGGTGGAGGGTTAGTATTCAACAATTCATGTAACTATGTCTAGCTAGGGAGGCAGACTGCATTGTAAGGACTGTTCTGGATCATGCAATCATCAAACATCATAGTCCCCTGATGTCAAGGCAGTCTGTCATGTAATAGTTAAAGGGTCATAGCTGCCAAAGCTGCATCAGTGATGGAAGGCCATTCCCATATAGCCATTGCTGTGCATCCTAGCTAACAATAGCCACACTTCTAAACAGCAAGTGCTAACAAGTTGAAACAGGAAACACGTACCATTACCTCATGTCTCTACAGGATGTGTTAGATCAGCATGCAGTTACATTCTGAACTAAACTAGCAGATACATTGCATTAGTTATATAACCAGAAAACTTAGAAAGAAGTTGAAGCTGTGACTGCATTAGCTGTGTAGCATGACTAGGGCTTCTTTGTCTCCTTGCAACTACAGTTAACTACAGTTATTTGCAAAACTCTCAGTATGTTTTCCTTGTATCCATGTAAGTTTTTTTCTAGAGCTGCTGTGTTCTCAATCACACCAAAAACATCCTCTTAGCTGACATGATGATCCTCTAAACTGCCCGTAGATGGATATGCAGTGTGTATGTGTGTATGTGCGTGTGAGCAGATATGCTCATCCTGTGACGGACTGATGCTCTTACTCCCACCATGAGCTAAGATCCTGTGATGGACTGATGTCCTTACTCCCACAGTGAATGAGGATCCTGTGATGGACTGATGTTCTTTTTCTCACCATGAGCCAGGATCCTGTGATGGCCTGATGTCCTTACTCCCACCATGAGCCAGGATACTGTGATGGACTGATGTCTTTACTCCCACCATGAGCTAGGATAGCCTCCTGCTTCAACAGACCCTGAATAGCAGAAAGTGGGTATCATAATGAATGAAAAATTAATAGCAAATACATGAAAAAAATAGTTATTATATACTGTTTTTTCCTTAATAAATGCTTATTGTTATTTAAGTTTTTGTCGAGTTTTAGCATCTTCCTGACATGCAATTATTTTCACGTTCAAGCACACAGGAAAAAAACTCATGCAGCTACTTGTGTTTTGTCATTCACATATGATGCCAGAAAGAAAGCTCCAAGCATAAAACACTTACTAATGAAAAATTCACACTATAAAATAATTTACACAGACAAAGAAATTAACACAAATATAAGAATATGTAAAAATACTATGACAACGAAGAAAACAGATAAGTATGTCAACAAAAAATAAATTGTGAGTGACTACATATATATATATATATATATATATATATATATATATATATATACACTATTTACAGAGTGAGAACTTTATTTTGTCTGATATATATCATTACTCATGCACAATTTGAACGAAAACATAATGACAGTGTAGTATTCACATTGTATAATGAACATAAATAATAAGCTCATGACGATGATATGCACAGAAACTACAAATGTCTTAACAGAGCACTTGTTATACTCAGTAAACCTGAGATTTTACAGAACAAGTATAAGGCAGAATGCATATTTCCAAAGCACGTCTAGTGACAGCGGACTGAGGGTGTAGGACACATTTTAGGGTAACAGAGAGCATTTATAAAAATCAAAGTATACAGAGATATTGAAATCAAAGCTATGAACTTGTGATATCAAAATGGCCTGGAGAAAAAACAGAGAGAGAAACAGAATGAATGTGAGGGACAGAAGTCGGGAGCATAAGAGAAAAGAGGGAGAGGAGGACAGGAGCTCATGAAGAACCCTTCTTAATAACTGCAAGGAGTGATGATGGCAAGCAGAGTGGAGACAGTTTGGAGAGAAGAGGCAAGTAAATATGGGAGACAGACTAATATTATACACATTGGGGGTGTAGAAAAGAGCTGTGGTGGAAGATAAACAAAAGTTCTAGATAAACATGAAAAAGCAGGGTGAGGTTTGTGAATGGCCAGCCAGTTACAATACCTATAACTAGCAAGATGAGAGTGAATGGACATTTAAAGTATTTTTTTGCGGGGGTTGGGGCAGAGTTTGCATATGTTAAGAGTAAATGTCATCCATTTCTTCTAAATAGACATAGACTGAATCTCTTGTCTAATTTCATCTTCATTAATTGTTTCCTTCTCACAAAACCAAACTGCTTTCCAATGGCTGCTGTACTTGTAATTGACAAGTAAATTGCACATTCAAGCAAATAGCAGATATTTCTCAATGTTTTACATTTCTTCTAGTTGCAACACCACATCAGAATAAAATTCTATTTAAACAGCTCTTCTGACCCATTTTCTGGATTTCACTGGTCTGCATTTCATCATGAATACCATCTCAATTTTTGGAATTAGTCATAGTATTTCATAATATCATATAAAACCAAAGACAAAAAAAAATATTTATAATTAATTGTAAGCTATTACTGTGTTCATACTTGAGTACCACTCGGCAGAGGCATAAATGATAAAAACTTAGCAAGTTTGGCTGGGATAGAGTATGGGCTTCTTTGCTGGTGTGGTGGGATGCAATTCTAACAAAAAGCCTTGTCACTTTATCTTAGTTTAAAAAGACTATTTTGTTACTGTTTAGTTATTACTTAATGAAGAATTTGTATATTTCTTGTTTGTAGACTAGACTATATGGTTTTGAAACTTCATGTTGTTTTCTTTAAGAATTCTGAATATTTGATATTCCAAGACAACACAATATTTGCACAAAAAGGTTTTGTGTTATTCACAGATAAGACAGTCTTCCTTGCAGACATAAATAAAAAAAAAAAATAAAACAAACTTGTATTTTTGGCTGAGACTAACCTCGGGATTCATAGGTTCATAGCTTCATAGGTAGGTACTAGGCTATTGGCCCTAGGACCTATATAAGCCTAGCCAAACGGTACCCTGAGTTTTGTCCCCTAGAAAGTTATTTCCCTGTGCCCCTGTCACGTAGAGCCACAGAAGTGATCCCCGGGGTGAATTTCCAATCTCCCATCCAATCATCAAGATTTTTCTTGAAGAGTGCTAATGAGGAGCTTTATTTGATATAGATAGGTAGTTTGTTCCAGAGTACGGGAAGTCTCTGAGACAGGAATCGATCCCTCCAGCATGTTCTATTTATTGTGGTGACAAGGGTTAGGTCCCTAGAGCATGTAGCTCGGAGGGATTGGGATTTCTTTATGTGGAGCATGTCCAACAGCTCTGGGTTTGACATAGCTTTGTATGTTAGGCAGAGATCGCTTCTTAGCAGGCGATATGCGACAGAATAAAGCTGGAGTTTTTTGAGATGGTCTACATAGGGCATCTGTTTGAGGCCAGTAATCATGAATGACAGTTTTAGTACAGGAACAGTGTAGCCGCTCCTGCATGGAAAATGGCTGCTGTGCGATCCAGGTATGTGCCGTTTTGACGTGCACAAGCCCTCTAACACTGTTCCTGCATGGAAACCCATGCAGGATGCTAATCACCACATTCGTTGGTGAAAACCATGCAAATGAGATGAATTAGCAATTCACCAACCTGCTGGGTCTCCGTGCAGGAACAGTGTTAGTTGCAGAAATGTATTTGGTTACTAACCGAATACATTTCTGCAAAAAAAACCACAATGGAGGCATGTCAGCTGTCAATAAAGCATGTATTAGAGTGGTCATGCATGCCAATTGCCAAATATATGGCCAAGGGCATGCAAAACTACTCCGTATGTATAAAAAATAAACTTTTATTTTTGTTGGCCATCTCGGCCATGGAATTTGTGGGAAGTAGCATGCAAACGGGAGGGGCCAGAAAATAAAAAAAAGGGGGGAAACATGACTATTACAGAAAAAAGCATTTTGACATTATAGTCAATAGCATGCAGAAAGTAAACAATGGCAGGGAACAGTGATTGCTAAGGAGGAAGGCTCGTGTGTAGTGCAGTAACTAGGGATTAAGGCAGTGGGGTATGTTAATGAGGGGTCTTATATTGAATCACAGATTTCTTCTAAGTGTCACACTGTACCTAGCTGTGTAGGTGTTCTAACACCACTGTGTAGACAGGAGGAGCAACTAACTTAAAATGGGGTGTGTCATGCTTGCTTTAAGCACATTGGAGCTCTGTTGGCTGGGATGGTGCTTATCTAAGCACAGCTAAGCGAGGGGTGGGGTGTCTGAGGCTGTATAGTCTTATTCCATGAACTGAGAAGCGTGTTTGCAGCCAAGGGAGGGCCATTTCTTGCTGTTTACACTAGCTAAATGGGTCTGGGTGGCACGCTGGGGATTAAACAGGAAGGACATAGGAAAAGTAAAAGGAAATAGCAGAACAAGGGAAATGCAGTACAAACAGTAATATGGGATACTGCAACACACAATGGGCCATTGAAAGCACTCGTTAATACACCTGGCAGGTGGCTGCATAGCTGAAAATGGGAGGAAATGTAAAAAAATAAAAATAAAGGGCAACAGCACAATAAAGGAGAAATGAAGTAGAAATCACTAATATGGGACTCTTGCAACTCACAATAGGCCAGATAAAGCATACAATAATACAGCTGGCAGGTGGCTGCCTAGCTGAAAATGGGATAAGATGTGAAAAGAAAATAAAGGGCAACAGCACAGAGGAGAAATGAAGTAGAAATCACTGATATGGGACTCTTGCAACTCACAATGGGCCAGAGAAAGCACACAATAATACAGTTGGTAGGTGGCTGCATAGCTGAAAATGGGAGGAGATGTAAAAAAATAAATAAATAAAGGGCAACAGTACAATACAGGAGAAATGAAGTAGAAATCACTAATATGGGACTCTTGTAACTAATAATGGGCAGACAAAGCACATAATAATGCAGCTACCATATGGCTGCATAGCTGAAAGTGGGAGGAGATGTAAGTAAAAAATAATTTAAAAAAGGCAACAGCAGAATAAAGGCAAACATGAACAAATTATACTACTATTGCCTCTAACACTCACAGTGGCTAATTCAAAGCCATGAGTAATATAGCTGGCAGCTGGAATGTATCATAGACCCAATCGCACAGGCAGCAGTTGCAGCACACCACTATAAAGTATGCAAACACCCCTCAGTCGGGTTTCTCCCACAAACTCTGCACCTTTGGGGTAAACCTGTGAATTTTAACTGACAAAATGCTAGGGGCTGCCATTGCTTTTATCCATCAGTATGTGCTGGAGGCTGACAGCGGTGAGGAGGATAATGCCAACAACTGCCCCAGACTCAGGAGGAGGAGAAGAGTGGTCAGAACCAGGGTAACCTACTAGAGGCTACATGACCTGGAGACAGTAGAGCACTACAGGGTGGACAGGGACATACTGCAGCAAATTTTGGAGCTGTGCCAGCCTCGCCTTACATCCGGAACGAACAGAGGGGAACCCATCTCTGTGGATACTAAGGTATGTGTAGCGCTAAGAATACTAGCTACAGGTACATTCCAAAGACCTACTGGGGTATCATGGGGGTGTCACAGGCATCTGCATCCAGAGTACTCCTCAAGTTCCTGGATGCCATGCTACCAAATGCCTGTGACCCCATATACGTCCCCAACACCCATAAGGAATTGACCAGCAATATGCATCTCTTCTACCATGTAGCCGAATACCTGAGGTACTCGGTGTCATAGACTGCATGCACATCCACATTAAAGCACCACCCAGTGAGCTGGATAGGGTCTACATAAACCACAAGGGCTTCCCCTCGATCAACTGCCAGGTCGTGTGCAATGCCCAGGGCATTATCATGAATGTGTGTGCTGGCAGCCCTGGAAGCTATCACAACTCCCACATCTGGCATTCCTCACAGCTGTATTAGGGATTTTCCAGGGGGGCATCCCATATGGCCATCTGGTGGGGGATGCTGGCTATGCACTGGAACCATGGATGATGACACAGATCAGAAATGCACACACACCCATGTCAGAACACCATAATAAGGCACACACACAAACCAGGATCATTATAGAGCATGTGTTTGGGATGCTGAAGTCACGGTTCTGCTGCCTGGACATATCTGGTGCAGCATTGCAGTACTCTCCAGTCACATGTGCACACATGTTCATAGTATGTCCCATGCTACACAATATGATCCTGCGGCAACAGCTGCAGCAGGAACAGTATGGGGAAGAGCCCCATGCCCCCCCATCATTGCCAAGGTCCCCACAGGTACAGAGGGACTCGGACGATGAACCCCCTGAGCCAGCCCCTGTAGACAGATGGAGGCATGCCCAGTATAGCCTGGCCTTGGCAAATAGGCAATGCATAGCACACACACTGACACTGTAGGCACCCAGGGACTGATACCTCTCCCTACTTGCACACACAGTAAAAAGGGATGACACACACATCACACTGCCTGTAACTTACCATGTATAGGCAGTGTACAGTGTGCATCCAACATAGGCAGCCCTAAAACATTGTCCACACAACTGCTGCAGGCACACAGTAAGTCACTATAACAGTAAATTAATGTATTGTTATGTTCTGTTAACAGTTTTATGGTATTGTTGCATGCATGCACGGAAATGGGGTGAACTACTGGTATAGGAGCAGACAACTGACAGCTATGTGGGACAACAAGAAATGTCTGCCAAATACTGTACTCCCAGCACTATGCAGTAGTACCCAAGGTGGCAAATCCCACTCCAGTATATGTGTGGGGCCAACTAACTGGAGGATCATATCTCACAGCCATGGATGTCAGTGCAGGGTCCCATACCCACCCCTCAGACCCACACAGCAAGTTAGCTGTATAAAACCAGAGAGAAATGTCTGGAAAAGCTTCACAAATGGCAGCAATGTTGAATCACCCTCCCCCCCTACCGACCCACACAGTCATAGCACAGCAGGTCTCGCATTTGCAGTAAGGCTCTGAAGGGTAAGAAGTATGACATGCAAATGTATGCCATTACAATCTCACCTGTGCTCGTTACTGATATGCCTGTAGTCCCCAAGACACGACACAATAGTATGGTAAATGGAATCAAAATGTAAAGCAAATATCAGCACAGTCTCTGCAAATGTCTACAGTTGACAGGTGTGCCCCCCCCCCCATATACCCACAGAAATGCAGTAACATGTATGTTTGCATGGAAATAGCAGCACAACACAGATTTGTAGGGCATGTGCTCAATATGCAGAGTTCAATGAGCTATGTCCATGTGTGGTCAATACTGTAGGATCTGGCCAGCATGTTCTTCTGGCTGTCATCTTGTACTGCCCTAGGTACAGGCTATCTGTCACAGGGCCATGTGCAGATAACTGCAGTGCCAATGATTATGCATGTCAGTGACACCTATTGCTCTGCCACTAACATACCTGAAAGTCACAGTGCTATGTGGAATATACTACACATATAATGGACTTCTTGAGGGCTGTGTAGCTGAGGTGCTAGGGCTTTTGTAAATAATCATGCTTCTTGGTACCATTGCCAGTGGTCATTGTCAATATGGCTTTTGTCCTTGTTTTATGTCTGATTTTGTATATAATGGACATGCCTACACAGTACAATGCAGTCTATACCCACACCCATAACACCAAACCTCTGACAGTAACATGTCTGAACAAGGGCACCACTAAATGTGGAACAAAGGCACAATGATAGGCATGTGTGGTAAATATTACCCTGACATACTGAGAAAGTTGGTAGGGTGAGGGGTTTGCAGTAGCGGGAATTGTCTGAAGGTTATGTAGGCTGACACAGTAATGTCTGTCAATATTTTGTAACATCACTCTTCAGTTATACTGAAATAACATGCCATAAAAACACATGTTTATGCAAACTGGGCAAAACCTCTAGCCAAACACCTGGACAATCTGCCAAAAAATGTACAGCAGACAGGTATGGCCACACCAGCATATTACATCCCAAGTTACACAGATACCACAGAAGCAAAAGATCCCCAGCCAGTATATCAACAAGTTGCTGGACTATAACTCAGCTGGGTGCAGCCACACCTCCCAATTGGCCTTGTTGGGCAAGAATGTACATTGCTGCCATTATAGTATCAGTATACGCATCATATGACTAGTATTCCTCTGGTAAAGCACTGTGATGATTTGAGGATGTCTGACACTAGCTAATGACACAATACATTGCACTGTCGGAATACAGATTTGTCAGAAAATGTCTGCCAAAACAAACCATTACCCCAAGGAAAGTCCTCTCTACCTCTAAGAGGTATGTCTGTAGCACACAAAACCCTGGACCGGAGTAATCATTTCTGGAATGGAGTCCCACTCTAACTATACAAGGTTACACTGGGTATGCTCCTACACTTAGAGAATCACAGGACATGTTGGAACCTACACTGATCTATATGACTATATTGTGCAGATATATCTCTGCATACAGACAGCTATGTACACCTTAACTGTCCCTACACACACACACACACACACACACACACACACACACACACACACACACACACACACACACACACACACACACACACACATCAGACAGGATTACCCCCAGTGAGCTGTAGGTGGCCAATATGTGATATATTTGCACCTGTTGTGTGTGACACACATGCAGTCATATATGGCCAACAGATAACTATATATGTCAAGCATACACACACATAGATGTAGGGAAGTGAGAGACAGACAGTGATAGACAGAGAGACATAGGGGGACAGACACTGCAGCATGGGTCACACACATGGGTACCCTGAATGGCATACAGTGATGTCCTGCTGTGGACAGTGGCAGACTAGTGTTAGTGGCACAAGCAAGCATAAAAGGTGAGCCCTATTGTGTAATAGTACTGAGGTCGGGGTGTTAATATCACATCACCTGCCTGTGTGTGAGTGTCTCTGTAGATCTACGTATTAGCAGACTGTTCCCACTCAGTACATTTCACATTGCCCAACTGCACAAGATCTGCTGTTGTCATTCACCTTAGATGTACCATTGGACACCTGCTACCCCTATAAGCTTTGTGGTACATGAGATAACTGTGTGACACTATACTACAAGTAACTAGATAGGTAGGAGTTCTAAGCCTAATGCTGGCAATGTGCACGTGTGTGTGTGTGTGTGTGTGTGTGTGTGTGTGTGTGTGTGTGTGTGTGTGTGTGTGTGTGTGACAGTTGTGTGTACAAGACTGAGGGATTGGTTTGTAGGTAAAGCAGTTTTATGCCATTCCCACCCACAACACTTCCAACTGCCCCACTTTATCAGTCCAGATGACGTCATTCCCTTTATCAGCAACTTTGGCCAGCTGTCAGTCCAGTAAGCTCAGTAGTGCATGTGATAACTGTGTAACACTATGGTACAAATAACTAGTTAGGTAGGAGTTCTATTCTCACATCTGGTAAGTGTGTCTATTTGTAGGACAAAGTATTTTGATAAGTTTAACACCCACTGCCCTACTTTATCAGTCTTGCTGAGGGCATTCCTCTTATAGGTTCATAAGTGTGTAGTAGGCTAATGGCCCAGAAGCCTTTACAAGCCTAGCCCATAGAAGGGCTCTGCCATTGTGCCACCCAAGGTTACTTCCCAGTGCCTGTATCAAATAGAGCTACAACAGTGATCCTTGGGCTGAACTGTCTATTACCCATCCACTCATCAAGATTTCCATGAAACAGGGTCAGCTATGTGCTCTGCATGACATGTATGGGAAGTGTAGTCAGGGCATGTGCAGTCTCTTGGTGAGGGACCTGTCCCACCAGCATGTTGTGTCGATTGTGGTAATGAGGTAGAAGTCTCTGCAATGTGTGGTGTGGAGGGACTGAGATGTCTTCATATGTAGCATTTCTAAATGATCTGGGTTAGACATGGTTTTGTACATCAAGCACAGATAGCCTCTAACTAGGTTATATGACAGAGAGAATAGCTAGAGTCTTCTGAGTCTGTCTGTGTAGGACATGTGTTTAATGCCTAGGAACCTCTTTGTGAGGTACTTCCATGGCCTCCCCAGCTGTTGCAGGTGTCTAGTGAGGTACATGCCAAATAGGCCATAATACTTGATGAGTGGTCTAATGAGGGAAGAGTAGACAGAGATGATTACCTCTGTCTTCCTGGATGCAAAACCCTTGGTAATGCGATGTGCCACATAGAAGGAATTCCTGACCACAGTGGCAATGTGGTGGTTGAAGGAGAAGTTGCTGTCAACCTGTGTCCCCACATCTCTTATAATGCCTAAAGTGTTCCTTGGGCTCCCATTGATGTGGTACTTACTGGGAACTGACTGTTTTACCAAAGGGGATGATGATGCATTTTGTGGTGTTAAGCTTCTGTCTATGGTTTCCACATCACGTATTGGCTCAGTGAGTCTTTTCTGTTGGATGTCTGCATCACTTGTAGAGTTAATAATGGCTCCCAGCTTGCAGTCCTCTGTAAACTTGGTCAGCCAGAATTCCTCTGTGTTGGGCTGGACTCCGGAGAAGTAGATGCTGGACAGGAGACTACCCAGTACTGATCCCTGTGGGATTCCATTCATGACTGCTTGCCAGTCTGACATGGAGTTTGCCACTGTCGCATTATCTGTTCTGTGAACCAATATGCAACCCACCTACTGATATAGGAGTTGATGCCTAGTTTGGTAGGTTTATCAATAATTCCTGACTGAGGAATGGCATCAAAAGCCTTGGCCAGATGAAAGTAGGCTGTATGCAGTGCCTTACCATCATAGACAGCCCTGGTGACTCACTCAAAGAAGCCAACCAGGTTGAGCAGGCATGATTTGCCATTCACAAAGCCAAACTGTGTGGGGTCCAGAGTTAGGAGATTACCTATATCTTTGTCAATCAGGTCGCTGATGATGTGGTCCATACCTATACATTGTAGACTCATCAGGCTAATGGACCAATAATCCCCAGGGTCTGTAGTTGCTACCCCTTTATGGAGAGGGATAACTGTAGCAGTATGTCATTTTGGATGGATAAAGCCTGAGGTGAGACTGTGACCAAACAGAACACACAGATATGGTGCCAGGTCTCTTTGTACATCATGTAGAACACAGCCATGGATATGTTTGGATCCCATGGAAGCTGTATTCTTGTCTGTGGACAATGCAGGTCTAACCTGGGCTGCAGTAATCTGCCATTGTGATTGTTCCCTTAGAGGGGAGTGAGGGGTAAAGCTGGCACTGAATGTGTTGGCAAGACTGTTGCCAATATCTGTTGGCTCAGGATAGGAGTTAGCATTGTGCAGTAACTCACAGCACTTGTTGTGGAGGTTGTTGGTATAACTATCAAAGGCTTTTGTGATTGTTGTCAGTGTCTGCTGCAATTATGCCTTCATAGCTGGCTGTAGATGATTCCATGAGAGATCTCAAGTTGTTGATGAAGCTAATAAGGGGGTTTACCAGTCTTGGGACACCACCTTTTTCTGCCACAGTGTCTTCCTTCTGTTGTACACTTTAGTAATGGTAGGGGACCATCACATTGTATTCCAGTATTTGTAGGACAGTGTCTGGGATCTGTTTGCTCTGGCTAGTACCATGCATCCATGTACATGTTTGTACAGTGCATTTGTGTATGAGTCAACAGTCATGCAGCTATTTTCCATTGGCATGGGTGAATGAAGTCATCTACCCCTGTTTTTATGACTCCAAAGTCAGTTTTGGAGAGTTTTTTCAAGGTGGTTACCTTTGCAAGGGGGTGTGGGTGAGATGTGGATTGCCATAGTGATTACATCATGTTTGGATCTGACCAGGTAGGGATTGACTACTATTGTCAAACAACGTCCCCATATATAAGTAATCAACACAGGTCAAAGTTGTTGCATCCTGTACTGGGGGGGGGGGTCAGTACGAGCCGGTCCAGGGCATTGGAACAGATGAATTTCAGAAAGCGTTGGGCCAGTCTATTGGTGCTTGACTACTTTTGCCAGTTGACAGAGGGATAGTTGAAGTCTCCTATATGTCAGTGCTGGGTTGGACCTTGATAGATGCCATGGTGTTGAGGAATGTGGATTGACAGTCTAGGGACATGAATGCGGACCCATAGCAAGCTATGACCTGGATTGTACTATTACCCAAAGTCAGCTTTACCTGAAGTATCTCAGATGCATTTTGCTGGGATACTAGTCTGGAGGTGTGCATATCTGTTATGAATATGGAGACACTGCCACCTGTGGAGCTGTGGCCCATATTTTGGGGCTGACAGCTGTGGAATGTGTCATAGCCTGTTAGTACAGGGCTGCTGTCTGCTGCTGTAAACCAGGTCTCCATTACAGCACAACTGTCAATGTTCTCCATTTTGAGGAGTGCTTTGAATGACTGCATCTTGAGAGTTAGATGTGTACTGTTGAGCAACATGACCCTCAGAAATCATTCATGTCTAGCTGCTACAGTGGTAATGTGATTTGGAACAGTGCCTAAAAAGGCACTATACGGGTGGCAAGACACTTACACTGTACCTGGAAACCCAGGGCTGACAAATTTTAGACATCTCTGGCAAGGCAATGAGGTCTGTCAATTATGTTATACCAAGCAGAGAGATACTGGATCCTCTGAGATTGATACACAACATGTAAGCCAATGTTGCAGTCAATTATCTGTTGATAGTACTGCAGCATCATTCTGGGTGATGGCAGTATACTGCTCAGGGCTACTGCCATACCTGCCTGGATCACATAATCTGAGATGTCAACCATGTCTCTTGTCATGTAGTCCAGGGAGGTGCATCTCAGGTCATACACCCACACGGCTGATGACAGAGTGATACTTGTAGTTGTTGTGGAGTGACCTGAATGGGTGTGTCATGTGTTGGATGCTGCCATGTGATAGACAGCTGGCTGTTACCTTCTCCATAATCAACCTAGTGAGTCAGACATCTGTGTGCCTCAGTATTGAGTCACCCACGATTACTGTATTGGGCAAGGTGGTTAGCCTTAGGGGCTTTGGTTGAGGGGTACAATGTGTAGGTGACATATGTCTCCTTTGGCATGTGCTGTGTTGTGGTGGCTGAGTGAGTGTCTGTCTTGCTAGTCTGTGCTGGTGTTGTAAATGTTCACTGAGTGCCTCTGTGAAGGTGGGTGTGTGGTTTGTGAGTGTATGTCAGGGCTGTGATAGTGGGTGTTGTGGCAAGCTATGTGTTCCACATGGTGTGGCACAGGTGTTGATCTTATCCTCTTGACCAGCTAGTCCAGTCTTCGCTAGAGAGTGCATATTTCCACATTTGGTGATATAGGGGTAACTCTCACAAGTCTGAGTGTTTGGAGTTCAAGGAAAGCTGTGTCTGTGTACATGAGGCAGTTGCAACAGTGCCTCAGAATGGTCATGTGCACCAGGTTAATGGGCAAAAGCACAGAATACTGCACTTCAATCATGCCAGGAGGGATGGTCATGACTACTAAGTACTGGGGCTAATTCTGTGAGGAACAATTATTGCTAATGGCTCCCAGGTGTGCTACACTTATTGATACAATAACCTGTTGAAGTGCAAAGCTATTATGCTATTTGAAGTGGAAGAGAGAAAGAACTAGCAAGATCTAAGGGAAAAACTGAAGGCAGACTTTCTGCCACCTGTAATACATTACCTCAGCTGTGCAGTTATCAGCACCGTTAGCCAGTTGTTAGTCCAGTAAGCTCTGCTGCATGTGCTGTAACTGTGTAACACTGCAGTACAAATAGCTAGATAGGCAGGAGTTCTAATCTCAATACTGGCAAAAGTGTGTGTAAGAATCATATACTGTGTGTGTTATACCATTTTGAGTTGTATACCACCCTTTCCACTTCCCCTCACCCTAATTTACTAGTCCTATTGATGTCATTCACCTTACAAGTACTTTTTGACTAAGTGAAATTGTATAAGCCCTGTGGTGTGTCTAATAACTGAGTAACAATATAGTAAAATAACTAGATAGGCAGGAGTTCTTATCTCAGTACTGGTAACTGTGTGTGTGCGTGTGTGTGTGTGTGTGTGTGTGTGTGTGTGTGTGTGTGTGTGTGTGTGTGTGTGTGTGTGTGTCTATGTGAGAATCATATACTGTGTGAGTTATACCATTTTGATTTGTGTACCACCCTGTAAATGTCCCATCACCCTACTTTACTAGGCCTGCTGATGTCATTCACCTTAGAAGTACCTTAGGACTAGAAAAAATTATGTAAGCTCCATGGCATGCCTCATAACTGCATAACACTATAATATAAATAACTAGATATGTAGGAGTTCTAATTTCATTACTGGCAACTGTGTGTGTGTCTCATGGGTGAAGACTGTATCATGTTTGGCTGATACCATTTTGATTGGTGTACCATCCATGCCTGTTTACCACCTGCTGATGGCATTACTATATAGTGTGGTAACAGCATCTGACTCACATGCAGCATGTTAAACCATTGTGCAGACCATACCAGTCCTCTGTACAGATGTCTATGGAATATCCAGATGTTTAGGGTCATAGGTTCATAAGTGTGTACTATGCTAATGGCCCTGGAGCCTTTACAAGCCTAGCCCACAGGATTACACTGGTATCATGTCACCTGACATTAATTCCCAGTGTCTCTTTTGAGTAGAGCCACTGGAGTGATCCCAAGAGTGGATTTTCTTTTTCCCATCCATTCAGCAAGATTTCTCTTGAAGAGAGCCAGTGATGTGCTCTATTTTACGTGTATATGAAGTCTATTCTATAGCATGGGCAGTCTCTGAGTTATGAATGTGTCCCTCCAGCATGTTCTGTTGATTGTGGTAATGGGGTTGAGGTCTGTGGAGAGTGAGGTGTGGAGGGATTGGGATTTCTTTAGATGTAGCATTTCTAACAGAGCTGGGTCAGACATGGCTTTGTAAGTCAAGCGGGGATCGTCTCTAAGTAGGTGATATGAGACAGAGAATAGTTGGAGTTGCTTGAGTCTGTCCATGTAGGACAACTGTTTAAGGCCTAGGATCATCTTTGTGAGGTACTTTGTGGCCTCCCCAGTTGCTGCAGGTGTCTAGTGAGGTACATGCCAAATGGGGCATTGTACTCGATGATTGGACTAATGAGGGTAGAGTAGAGGGAGACAATGACCTCTTTTTTCTTGGATGCAAAACCCTTAGTAATGAATGTGCCATATAGAAGGACTTTCTGACCACAGTGGCAATGTGGTGGTCAAAAGAGAGGTTGCTGTCAACCTGTGTTCCAAGATCTGTTATAACGCCTTCTGTATTCAGTGGACTACCATTGATGTGGTAATTTATGGGAACTACGTTTTTTCTAAAGGGGATGACAACACATTTTTTGGCATTGAGCTTAAGGCCGTGGTTCTGACACCAGTCATTGGTCTCAGTGAGGCCTTTCTGCAGGATGTCAACATCACTTGCAATCGTCTAGTACTTTGTCAACCAGCGTCCCTTTGTGTTGGTCTGGACTTCGGAGAAGTGGACCCTCATGACTGGACTGCAGTCTGACTTGGAGTCAGCTACTTTCACACTGTGGGTTCTGTCTGTGAGCCAGTTTGCAACCCACCTAGTGATATAGGGGTTGATGCCTAGCTTAGTGTTTTTTCTATGATTCCTGCATGGGGAATGGAATCAAAGGCCTTGGCCAGATCAAGGTGGGCTGTATGTACAACCTTGCCTTCATCCACAGCTCTGGTGACTGACTCAAAGAAGTCGACCAGGTTGAGCAGGCATGATCTACCCTTCACAAAACCAAACTGTATGGGATCCAGAGTTTGGAGATTCCTTATATCCTTGTTTATTAGGTCCATGATGATGCGTTCCATAGCTTTGCATATTAGACTTGTCAGGCTAATGAGGTGATAGTTCCCAGGGTCTGTAGTCACTCCTCCTTTGTGGAGAGAGATGACTGTAGCAATGCACCATTCAGTAGGGACAAAGCCTGAGGTGAGGCTGTGATTGAACAGGGCACACAGGTGTGGTGCCAGTTCACTCTGTAGTTCATGTGGAACACAGCCAGGGATATTGTCAGGACCCATAGAAGCTGTATTCTTGGCTTTGGACAGTGCTGTTTTAACCTGTGCAGCAGTAATACTGGGTGCCTGGCAATCTGCTGGTATTGTGATTGGTCCTTTGGTGGGTTAAGAGGGGTATAATTGGCAGTGATTCTGTCGGCCAGTGTATTGGCAATATCTGTTGGCTTGGTATAGGAGGTACCATTGTGCAGTAGCTCAGTGCAAATATGGGTATTGCTTTGGAAATTTTTTACATAACTATAGAAGTCTATGTGGTTGTCTTTACTATCTGCTGCAATTCTGTTTTCATAGCTAGCTGTAGAGGATTTGGTGAGGGATCTCAACCTTTTGTTGAGGCTGATAATGGAGTTTTTCCAGTCTGGGGACTTCACTTTATTCTGCATCAGTTTCTTTTTTCTGTTGTAGAGTTTGTTTATGGCAGGGGACCACCAGATTGGCTTTCTTTCTTGGAGGAGAGCATCTTGGTTGTATTGGGTATGGCAAGATCTATGCATTTGTGTACATGTTGGTACAGTGCATTGGTGTATGATCCGGTGGTCATGCAACTATTCTCCTTTTGCATGGGTGACGTGAATTTAGCCACCTCTGTCTTTGGAGGCCAAAGCCCAAGGTTAGCTTTGGTGAGGTTTTCCATGGTGCTTACCTTTGCAGGGGGCATGAGAGGGATGGGAATTTCCAAGGTGATTAGTTTGTGGTCAGATCTAACCAGGAAGGTGTTGACTATTGGTGTAGAGCAATGGTCGCCTATGTTAGTAATGACCAGGTCAGGGATGTTGCTACCTCTAGCTGGGGTATGAACGAGCTAGTCCAGGCCATTGGAATTAATGAACTGCAGGAAAAGTGTATTGCTGCATGAGTAGTTTTTTCAGTTAATGGAGGGGTAGTTAAAACTGTCCAGTATGAGAGTGTTAGGTTGGACTATAATATTCTCCAGGGTTCCTAAGAACATGGAGTGAGAGTCTAGAGACATGGCTGGGGACCTATAGCAGTCTATGACCTGAATCGCTGTCTTACCCAATGTTAGCTGCACCTGAAGTATCTCTGACACATTATGTAGGGCTGCCAGTCTAGAGGTGTGCACATCCTTTATGAATATGGAAACACCACTGCCTTTGGAGCTTCGGTCCAAGTTCTTGGGTCAAAAGGTGTGGAATGAATTATATCCTGGTAGTGCACGAGTGCTTTCTGCTGCTTTGAACCAGGTCTCTGTTGCAGCATAAATGTCGATGTTCTCCATTTTAAGGGGTGCTTCAAGCAAGTGCATTTTGAGATTTGCACTTCTAGCATTGAGCAGCATGACCCTCAGACTGCATTTGTTTGTAGCTATTATGGTTGTAATTTGGTCTTTGGAACATAGCCTAAAAAGGCACTATAGGGGTGGCAAGATCCTTGGCCAGTATCCAGAAGCCCAGGGTTGACAGATGCAGGCCATCTCTGGCAAAGCATTGAGGTCTGTCAGTCATGTCATCCCAGGTAGACAGACACTAGATCCCCTTGGAATGACACCAGAAACTTAGCCAATTGTTGAAATCAGTCAGTTACTGCTTGTAGTGTGGTATCATTCTGGGTGATGATAGGATGCTGCTCAGGGCTAGGGTCATACTCGCTTGGGCTACATAATCCAAGAGCTACTCCATGTCTCTTTTCATGTAGTCCAGGGAGGTATATCTCAGGTCATTCACACCCACATGTACAATGATGGATTCATATTTGTACCTGTTGTTGAGGGACCTGATTGCGTGTGTTATTTGGCGGATCTTAGCACCTGACAGGCAGCTGACTGTTGCTTTCTCTTTATTCAACCTAGTGAGTGGGGCATCAGTGTGCCTCACTATTGAGTCACCTATGACTAGTGTGTTGGGCATGCTGTTTTGCTGTAGAAGCTTTGGTTGTTGGAGTGGCACACTGTTTAGGAGAGGTATGTGTCTGGTGATTGGTGTTGTGTTGTGGTGGTCGAGTGCATTTCTGCTTTGGAGGTCTCTGCTGTTTGGGTAGATTTGTAATGAGAGCCTCCACAAAGGTGGGTTTGTGGTTTGTGTTTTTATGTGAAGGCAGTGCTGGTGTGTGTTTTGGAGGGCTGTGTGTTCCATGTGGTGTGGTGCAAGTGTTGACCTTCTCCTCTTGACCAGCTATTCCAGCCTTGGCTGGAGAGTGACTGGCTTCCAATTTTGGATATATAAGTGCATCTCTCACAAATCTCAGTGTTGGGAGGTAAGAGGAGAAGGTTGTCAGTGTACATGAGGCAGTTGCGACACTGACTCAGGATGCCCATGTTCACCAGCTTAATAGGAGAAACCACAAGGAACTGACCTTTAGACATGCCTGGAGGGGTGGGCATTAATAAGAAGTACTGAAGCTGTTTCCTTGTAGAACATTGAGTGCTGATAGCAGTTTTGTGTGCTACAATAATTGCTATAAGAAGACTAGTAAAGTGGTAGACTAATAAGCTAGTAAAAGTGCAGGAGAGGAGAGAACTAGCATATCAAAGGGAACAATTGAAGAGCAGATGCTTTGACACCGCTCAGATGCTTACAAACAGTCCTGGATACATCAAAACTGTATCTGGACTAGACTAGTTAGAGGAAAGGCAGGAAACAAGCTTAGATCTTTTTTTGGCAAAGTATATGTGGTCTGTGTCCCTTAGCAATGCCCATAGGTTCATAGGTTCATAGGTGTGTACTAGGCTAACAACCCTGGAGCCTATATAAGCCTAGCTCAAGAAGATTCCCTGGCATCATGCCTCCCGAAGTTAGTTTCCAGTGCCCCTGTCAAGCAAGGCCACTGAAGTGATCCCTGGGGTGAACTTCCTATTGCCTACCCACTCGTCAAGATTTTTCTTAAAGAGGGCCAGTGAAGTGCTCTGCTTGACATGAATGGAAAGTTTGTTTCAGAGTATGGGAAATCTCTGGTTTAGGAACCTGTCCCTCTAGCATGTTCTGTTTTGTACCATAGACTGGATTCTCACAAATACCCCCTTGCAAAACTACCAAACACGTATCCTTCCAGATGACCTTAGTGACCACGCACTAACCTATATCATTAGATGCAAAACCAACCTAACCTTACCCACCACTTTCCGAACTCTACACTCAAAAAAGCAACTTAACCCTGAACAGTTTCAAGCTGAACTTTCACAATGTCAATGGACCCCACTAAAATATCTCCCACTCAACAAAGCAGTAGAACACTTCAATTCTACATTCTTAGCTATACTTAATCAGCACGCCCCAAGTCGCACCATTAGAACCAAAACTAAAACTGCTCCCTGGCTAACCACAAATACTAAGCATAAAATAGCCCTAAGAAACAAATCTTGGCATAAATGGCCTACCACCAACAGTCCAACTGACCACCAAAACTTTAGAGAACTTAGAAACAGTACTAAAAAAGCCATTCTATCAGACAAAAAGAACTACTACGTTCAACTTCAGAAAACTACCAAAAATGAACCTAAAACATTCTGGTCATGTATTAATAATCTGCTGACCCCAGGCAAAATAATTACACCCAACCCTCAGGATTCTGACCCTGATAATCCCACACTAACAGCCAATAACTTTAATTCCTTCTTCACCAATTCTATACAAACTCTAGCCAACCAACTATCTCCAGATACTTCTCAACTACCTCCAAATACCTTAATAAACACTATCCCTCCCCTACACCTACAACCTGTATCTACCTCCTATATACAAACTCTTCTCCATAAACTAAAACCTACCACCCCTTCCGCAGACAAGCTTCCTACTGAATTCCTTCAACTAGCAGCAAAAGCCATTGCTTACCCTGTCTCTATCCTAATAAACAGATCAATAAAAGAAGGTATTTTTCCAACAGTCTGGAAGATATCACATATTATACCCCTACATAAAGGAGGCAAATCTTATGACTTCTCCAACTATCGTCCCATAGCACTTCTATCCCCCTTAGCTAAAATCATGGAAAAATGTATACATAAACAACTACTCAACCATCTCCTCTATAACAGCCTCCTAGCTGACACTCAACATGGTTTCAGACCTGCTCACAGTACCACCACAGCTTTACTCTCCTTTGCCAATACCATAAACTTCAACCACAACAATAACAAACTTACATCTTCTCTTTTCATAGACCTATCAAAAGCCTTTGATATGGTGAATCATACACTTCTTCTGCACACACTAAAATCTCTGGCCCTGGATCCCTCTTCCGTAACCTGGTTTTCTTCCTATCTAGAAAACCGTCAGCAAGCCGTACTCTGGAAAAACTCACTATCTGCTCTCCTCCCTGTTTCTTTAGGAGTCCCTCAAGGGTCTATCCTAGGCCCACTTCTATTTTCCATCTTTATCAACTACCTCCAATCATCTATCCCTAACACTACCTGCATACAATATGCAGATGATTCCACCATTATTTGCACTGCTTCTTCTCAAACCGAACTCCAGATTCAAACTCAATCAGCCTTCTCAACTGTTGAACAGTGGTTCTCCAATCGCTGTCTACTCCTTAACCCTAAGAAAACTAAATTATTACTCTTTTCACCTACGCGTAAATCGACTTTGTCAAACTTCTGTATTACAGCAACTGACAACACCATTATTTCTCCTGATTCTACAACTAAACTTCTTGGTGTTATTATCGATAATAATCTTAACTATGATTGTCAAATCAACAGTACAATAAAAGCAGTTAATAAAAAAATAGGATCCCTGTACAGAATAAAGCCCTTCCTCACACCTGAAGCTAGGACAACCTTAGCCCAAACACACCTTATCTCTACCCTTCTGTATGCTTCCCCTATTTACACTAATCTATCTAAAAGTAACCTTAAGAAACTTACTACATCTTATCATAATATTGCCAGATTTGCCAGCTCATCCCAATTCAGAACCCACCACTGTCTAAACCTAAAACAATTACACTGGCTGGAACTCCCTAACAAGCTCATTTTTCAACAACTTTTAATAGCACACAAAATTCTATACCAACCTTCTAAAACACCAGCTCTTAGCAACCTCTTGACTCCCTATATTAACCTGAAACAACTACGTTCCTCTGATAAACTACTTGTTAATATTACTAAAACTATTAATTCTGCAGGCAACTGCCTTTTTTCTAACTCAGTAGGTAAAATATGGAATAATCTTCCATCTGACATCTCCTCTTTGCCCACTCTTCCACTCTTTAAGAAACAACTATTAAGACATCTTAATAATTTCTGGCTTTGCTCTTGTATAAACCCAGACTAACTTGTTTGCACCTTACTCTATCATAAACCTTCCTTAGCCACTCGGACCCCCCCATCTACCTCAACTTTTCACTTGACAAAATATCCCTTTTCTTTGTAAATATTACTTGATTCACTCTAATATTTCCTACCTTCCTTTCTGTATTGCTAGTAGTTAACCTCTATCTAAATCTCCTTCTAATTTAGCTTTTTTTAGTTAGTTAAGATCTATAATATAGGTGATTACATATTATTTTTCCCATTGTATAACACATTTGTACTATGCATTATTTGTATTTGTAAAATGTATATTTCCTACCTTCCTTTTTGTATTGCTAGTAGTTAACCTCTATCTAAATCTCTTTCTAATTTAGCTTTTTTTAGTTAGTTAAGATCTATAATATAGGTGATTACATATTATTTTTCCCATTGCATAACACATTTGTACTATGCATTATTTGTATTTGTAAAATTGTTTTCACCTCTGGAGCTTTTCTCCCCAGGCCTCACCTTCTAAGTTAGCTTTTTTAGTTCATTAAGATCTATAATATATGTGATTACATTTTATTTTTCCCATTGCATAACACATTTGTACTATGCATTATTTGTATTCGTAAAATTGTTTTTACCTCTGGAGTTTTTCTCCCCGGGCCTCACTTTCTAAGTTAGCTTTTTTAGTTCATTAAGATCTATAATATATGTGATTACATTTTATTTTTCCCATTGCATAACACATTTGTACTATGAATTATTTGTATTTTTTAAATTGTTTTTACCTCTGGAGCTTTTCTCCCCGGGCCTCCACTGAAAATGGACATAAATCCAGCTGGACTAGCCCGGTCAACAAATGTAAAATAAAAAATAATAAAAAAATAAAAAAGTATTAGCCAGGATGCATTATGTGATATTGTTGACAAACTGGCCACAGTGAGGGTAGTGACACACGTCAGCATCATGCTTCATACCTGCCTGAAACATCATGCTGATACAACGTCTGCTACACTATCACTTATCCAGGCTTGTAGAAGCACTACATGACTCCACATCCTGTCTGGTGGCTTATCTCACCATGGATGAAGGCATTTAGAGCATTACGTGTTATAAGAGGTAGTGTGTTATGTCCCATGCACATAATCTATGTAGGGCATGGGGTCTATATTATATGTTCGAAGTCTGAAAACTTCAAATGTCATATGATTGACTCCATATGAGCGAAGTTTTCAAACACTGAACATAAAATATAAACAAATTAAAAATAATAAAACTACCTGAATGCTGTATGTAGAGAGGCAAGCCCCCTCCTGCACCCCCACACCCCCCACTACTTAAATATACCAACTCCAAGATCACACTACATTGAAGTGAAGGGAAATATTCCCTATAGCAATCTCCGTTGAAACTTTTGGTGTTTGAAAACTTCACTCATATGATGTCGATCATATGAGATTCAAAGTTTTCAAACTTCAAACTTATAGACCCGGGGCATGTCATGTGTATGTAGTAGTACAGTACATAATGGTGTAAATGTAGGTTTACTAATCTGTGTATTGCCAACTGTGTTTATGTTCATGTGTGCACATCCCGTGTGTCAGTCCTTAATGTGTGTATGCAAAGAATATACCATTTTATCTCCCTGTTCCACATGGTGGACTCAGGAATACATACCACAAACCTGTCATACACAGTATCATGCATGCCCTTATCAACTGCATCAGGGTTGAGTGTATGGTAAAGAAATAGCAGGGCCAACAGGTGTTGACAGGTGAATCTGTTGCAGTTAATGTAATGGCTACACTTGTGAGAGACCTGCTGACAGTACTGCAGTAACCTGTTCTGTATGTATGAGCCTGTGGTACTACACAACACTGAGCTGACATGTCTGAAGACTACCTGTCTGTGACAATGGGTATGTATGCAAGGTCATACTGTCTTACAAAAGTGTCCTTCACACACTGTTTCATGCATACACACCTGGAACATGTACATATAAAGCTGTACCTTGCCTATGACTCGATTGGTGTATTCCCAATCTGACACACTCCCTATTGGGAATGTCTGCAGGGCCACAGCCTGCAGACACACAGACACCTGGAACACTTACAGAATACAGCATGTCAGACTACATTCAGTCAGTGTTACTAACAGCAATAATGCATCCTGGCTGATATGGTACATACACCTGTATGTGTACCCATAACAAATTGAAGCAGACAGCACCTTACATAGTATTACATAGCTACACTGTACTATATTCACCCTGTGCATCAGACCCATATTAGCATGTCCCTGCATTGGTGGTGTGGATGACAGGGATGTGGTATGGGTATCATCATATGCACAGGGTGTGGTGTGGGTTTGCCAGATGCCTAGGCTGGACCATACAGTTGACAGCATGTGCGTGCGTTTGGAGGGGTATCCAATAGATGGGCTGTGCAGAGGTGACATGCTTTTGATACAGGTGTGTGTGTGTGTGTATGTATGCACACAGTCATGCCATGTGGCTGGCCTACACAGGGGTGCATCAGACAGCTGTGTACCATACATGGCAAGGTGACTGGGTCACCATTTCCAGGCATGGACATGAGAACTGGTCTTGCCATGGGTATCACTGGCACCACCAGATCCAAGGCTAGATGCAGTACTCCATCCTGATGGTGACTACTGTCTGCTGGATCTGCCCCTGACTGGACTGCTAAGGACCACATAGCCATGACCTGCCCCGGTGTGATGTGGACAGCAACTCCCTTCAGTAGTGCTGGTGCCACTACCACCAAGGGAAGGTGCATGGCCCCATAGACTCTCAGCTGTTGCTGGTTATGACCTACGTCTACATTGCCAATGCCCATCTCCCACCACATGCTCTAGCACAGACATGCCACAGTCAAGGATTGCCAAGGTCTCACCCCACTCTCTATTCATGACCTATGTATTTTGATGTGTGGCCTCAAAAAGATCATATATGTCACCACATAAATCAGGGAGAGTTGCATCCACCACCCTGAGTATTTGTGTGTTGTGGCATTCATTATGTGCCTGTGCATCCATGATAGCCCAGAACATGCATCTAATGACTCCTTCTGTGGCACTTGCAACAATCCCGATGAGCAGCATTCCTCCTGTAAGCACCCCTGTCCATCCGCCTATGTGAGACGTCACCTGCACTCTGGCTATGGACAGTGTCTACACTCACACCTGCTATAGTCATCACACTAGCCTGTTCAATGCCACCACCTGCCAACTGTCCATCATCTGTGGCCACTGGTAATGGGGGTATGTGTGGGCATTGTCACTGTGTGCGGGGATGGTGTGGACAGGAATGAGATGCCAACCAATGGCACAGATTCAGCCCCTGTACCTCACTATTCCTATTATCATTGTCAGAGTCTGCAGAGATAATGACATCAGTTTCCAAAAGAGGGGGACCTCAAACCCCATTGCCACCTGTGAGGGGAAAACAACATATGTACATTAATACCTGCACTTTGCCATTGGCTGGTGCACACACACACACACACACACACACACACACACACACACACACACACACACACACACACACACGCACGCACTTACAGGTGAGGTGGCACAAATCTGTTACACAGACAACACATTGCCCAGATGGTGACATGCATGACACATGGCCCTCAACATCATGCATTACAGCCAGTTTTACTACATGTAACTAACAATATAGAGCTCTGGGATACATGATTAGTGTTAGTAGGTGATGGCCCTTCCCCAGCACAGACTGCACCCATGTGCTCTTCACCTGTATGGCATAGTGGCAAGTACTACAGCACATAGCTCACAACTGCACAGATCCTCACAGGATGTGTAGATGTCTGGTTCATATATTTACTCTGTTTCTCATAGGCACTGTGTTTGTCTGATACATAACTGGGATGGTCTGAGGAGTGACATCATTGATTAATGGCATACATTTGAGTGTCAGACCTCCTAAACAACAGTGTATGTATGGTCACACAATTCCTGTTACACCACCAAACTTCTAATCTTACAGTGGCTATGATAAGTGTACACAACCCTGTTAACATGCCATGTTCTTGCAATATACAAGATGAGACCACAATAATGCATTCAAATATCTTACCCACTGTTCATGTGACATATGACTTGTGCAATCCAATCTATAAACAAACACGTGTTATATGTAAAATATAATGACTGTAATATGTACAATATGGTGATTGTATAATTGTGCACACCCTTAAAATGTTACTTCATTGAAGCAGCTTGTAAGTGACATACAGCATTCACTCTTCTTGTGAAGGTGTCTATCAGCATGGCATATCTTGACTTGACATTATTTGGCCACTCTTCCATGCAAAGGTCAGCCAACTCTATCAGATTGCATGGGCAACTCGTGCACAGCCCTTGTCAGGTCACACTGGTGTTTTACTATCTGGTTTAAGTGTAGGCTCTGGCTGGGCCAATCCATAACCATGAGTGTGTTCAGGTGGAGCCATTCATAGGTACCTTTGGATGTACGTTTAGGGTCTTTGTCATGTTGAAGGCTGGCATACCTCCCCATCCTCAGCGTTCTTGCAGACGCCTGATGGATTTGGGGCAGATGTGGCTGATATTTGGAAATGTTTAGAATTCCCACCACCATGACTAGAGGCCCTGTTCTGGCTTTGGAACGGCATCCCCACAGCAGACCACTGCCACCAGTGTAATTTACCATGGGGATGTTGGTCTTCAGGTTATGAGAGGTGTTGCTTGTGCACCACACATACTTTTTGGTATTGTGGCTGTGAGGTCGGTCCATAGACTCATTACACCATGACACATTTTCACACATGCCTTTGGGATATGTGATATGCTGTATTGCAATTTGTATCCACCCCTGGATGTTTTCTAGTGTGAGGAAATGCTTCCATATTCTGACCCTACCCCATAGGCCAGGCGTATGCAGAATATGGGAGAGTGTTTCTCACAGGTAGTACACAACACCAGTACTAGCAAGAGATTCCTGCAACTCCTTCAGTGTTGCTGTATGTCCCCTGGCAGCCTACCTGACCAGATCTTGACATGCTTGCCATAATTTTTGGTGGGACGTCAGGTTCTTTTCAACAGCACTATTGTCTCATATTCAATGTACCTTTTGACAACTGTCTCCACTGTGTTCCATTGTGTATACAATGCTGTGGTAATGTTGTTGTACCCTACTATTGACTGATACCTTTCAAATATGAGATCCCTTTGCTGCTTTGCCAGCTGTCTGCAAGCCATGGCTGTTGCTGTTGCAGGCAACTGAGAAAATGTCATGATTATCCCACTTGGACAGCAGACTGTTATTTGGTGTTACGCAGAGTGCCTTTACTTGGCGGCAGGTGTTTACCCAAACAGACTGTAAGCTGTCAGTAAATCACAAGCTGCTGCAATAAAATATTATTTGAAGGGTGTGCACACATATGCATCCAGCTTATTGTCAGGTTTCTATACTCCATATTTGGTGTCCAACAGATTGATTGGTTTTACAGGTGAATTGTTCATGTCATGGATCACATTACAATTTGGAATAGGTGTGGACTGACATATTCTGGTCTCAGTTTGTATATATATCACAAAGCTGTTTGTTCCCCCATTTTGTTGGTCTTTGTCCAGAAATCTTGCACTGACAGGTCATGAGGTATGCTACAGGGATGTTGCATTCTCATCAGATAGGCCCCTGTGGTGACCACTATGATGCAATACAGTTAACCCCAACACAAGTGAACATGCACATAAAGCAATATGGCTATAAGTGACAGTTATGTGCATGGTATATTGCATTGCCTTCACATGCCTGGCGTATTGGCAAACTACAACAGAGCAATTGCATACTCACCAGCTACAGGCTGCTGTCCCACATGCAGACCTGAGCGACCTAGGTAGTTGTGGGAGGGAAGTATTGTCAGCAGACCCACATGTGACATTGGTACAGGACTGATGCACCATGCCTGCACATTTACAGTACAGCCCCCAATACTACACAATTTGTTGTCCTTCACCATAGATGTGCACATCTGTGCATTAGAAAACCCCATCCACAACTGCAATCTGACCTGACACATGCACAAAAATACTCTACAATTACAAATATGTCTGCTACACTAGTCTAGTAATCTACACTGGGACCTTACCTGCACACTCCTCATCCATTGTCTGGGTGCCACCCACTGCCAGTACGTGGGGGGGGGGTCTGTACTCTGATGTTGTACTGGGATGGGTGCCCTAAGTAACCAAGGATCTCCCCAGTGGTTGCAAGTGGGGCTGCATGGCCAGGCCCATACCTGTGGCTGTGCATTCCCTGGCCACTGCAGCAGCCGTTTGCCGGGCATGGCTTATGAGGTCACTTTCACGATGCCAGACCTGCTCATATGTACATGTGTGCAGGCCAACATTGTTTACCCTGTGGACAAGGTGATCCCACAGGCTGACCCTTTCCTGAAGATGTTGCTGGCTCCAGCCAAACATTATGGCATGGTTCTGTACTATGGTTTCTATGATTATATTTGTCTCAGCCGCTGAGAAAGTTGACCTTTGCTGATGTGACATTGCACCTGGAAGACATAAAAAAGGAGATACATCACAGGACCTCAAACATTTGGCAACAGTATGTACAGAACCTGCACAGATACATTGCATACAAGTAGCCACCACTCACAACCACACCATACCCATGTAATGTATCAGCACTGTATCTGCTTGCATTGCACTGCTGGTCCTGGAATGCCATATTCCCCCAAATTAGGGCCAGTTGATTCTGTAATCCTGTACTACTCATTCATGTCTGTGTAGAGGGATGACACTGGTCACCTTCCATGTGGATGGGGTGTGGATGGTGCCAACTCTTGGTCTGAGTACAGTGTGTAATGTAGCTGGGAGAATATGTCTGAGTTCATGTAGGATTACAGACAGGGATGTTATCAGGTCCCATGGATACTTATGTTGGTTGCCTTTCAGAAGACAATATGTACCTGCTCACTGGTAATGAGGGGAGGGATGTGGGTGCTGTGCATATCCACCTATAGTGATGCTGAGCCAGGGGGGTGGTGTTTGCCCTAAACCTAGCTGCAGCAGGTTGGCTATAGCTATGTTGTGTATGTATGTGGTTTGATTGGCCACCATTACAGGGCTGGGTGGCTTGTTGCCTCAGAGATTGCAAATATATGTGAAGATGGCCTTGTGATTGGCCTTGGTGGATGTGTTCAATTTGTACTCATAGTTAGACTTACAGTACTCCAACTGCAGCCTTATATGCTTGATCAGACAAAGGCTGACGATGCCAAGTTGGTGCGTGCTCCTGATTTGCCCTGTACAGCCAGTACAGGGACCAAGTCTCTGGTTTGTGTATTGCTGCTTTCCACCACAAGTGTTCAGCCTACCTTGAGGGGGTTGATGTTGTCCTGCCGGGTATTACTGAGGCCATAAAGCTATGTAGGTGCTCACATAGTATTGTGTTGTGGGCCTGGACATAGCTGCTAGTTCCAGCATATGGGATGGCCTTCATTTTGGCCTTGGCCATTTCCCTTGCCTGTGTGGGGAACATTACAGAGGTGTGGGTGCTACAACTTCACAGACAGTAGGTGGAAATACCTCACAGGACAGGACATGTGGAGACAGCCCACCAACATGGGGGACAAAGCTCCAGATTTTGGTACAGAGTATATGCCATTAGTGCTGTTATACACATGGAGGGTTGCTATATTGACAGGGTTTGTCTGGACAGGCATTTACTGGGTGACTTGACATCTGACACTGATATGCCTCTGATGTACCTCTTAACTGTCATGCTGTCCACAGACTGGCTGGATGTTTGCCTATTATGCTTGGTCTCTTCCTCAAACGACATCTGTTTTTGTGGGGTTGGTAGAATAATGTGAGGATTGTAGTCAGTAAGTGTTGATATCCATTGGTGTTTCTGACATCATATCCTTCAGGGATGTTATGTTACAACAACACATGTAACACCAGCTACTGTTTCAGTTTGTAACACCATTATGTGTGATATGTCCCTATTTCCTGTCCCCTGTCCCACAAGTATGCCATGCATTGTCCAGATGTCCTGCACTACAAGGTGCAGAGGTATAGTATATCATTAATTACCAACTGCACTATAGTTATCATGCCAATGTTCTGGCACACTCCTGACCATGGTATGCAACAATGACCAGGGTTATGAGTCCACACACTGGTAATTCTGTGGAAATCTGCACATATGACAGTTATATATGTCTGGCCATGTGAACAGACTGCCAAGATTGTGTAGCAGTGTTGTGTGTATATGTCTGTTGGGTTAGGTAGGGAGAGTAGCAGATGTGAGTGCCATACATCCTTTACCTATCTGACTCTTCATGCTGCTACAGCTGCTGGCGGTCTATCAGGTCTGTATGATTGTGGGGGCTGACTGTGACATGTCCTGTAACACCTCAGGATTCCCAGTACATTGTGACTTGGGGCAGTATATGTAGGGGTAATGTGTGAGTGGCAAATGGTATGTGGTTGCTCACACAGTATTATAATGTTGTGTGCAGTTTGCTTAATGGTGCAGGCCAACATTGTTTATCCTGTGGACAAGGTGATCCCACAGGGATTGCACCACTGTCACTGTGGTGCAATTGTTTGGGGGTATGCACTTGCACACCAGTGTCTGTTTTCCACAAGTGTAACATCCCTGTAGTGCCTATTATATTTACTAATTCATGTGTACAGCCCCAGAGCTGGACCTGGGCAGTGTTATGTCAGTCTGATTGTAGTCTGGACATTGCTTGGTAGCTCAGTGTACTTTCCCTAATGTTGTGTTATGTCCACATATTCATAGGATGTCCAGTTGTCTGGTCAATATCTTTGTTCTGGTCCCCATGACTGTTATGTATGCATGACACATCACTGGGATGATGTGGGGACTGAGGTCAGTAACTAATGAGAGGCAGTTGAGTCCTGGTATTGTGATATTTCAGTTGATATATGTTAGGACATACACTGTTACTACATGAACTTTCTCATCTTATCTACTGACGTTTTTTGGACAAGTCCCTATTTTCAGACCTTTGTCCCCCCATTTTGTCAGGCTTGGTCCAGATTCATTGCACTAAGGGGTTCTGCGCGTACCTCTCCACTGCCAGAATTTTCACAGAATGTCCAGATGTTTGGCCCATACTTTTGTTCAGTTCCACAATGTATTTCTATTTGTCTGGTAAATCACGGTGATGATCCAAGGATTTATGTCAATAAATAAATGACATAACATTTCAGTTTCCATCCTCATATCCTTCAGTGATTGTCTGCTGAAACACACACTGTTGCTGTAACACGTTTTCATTTGTAACAGTGATTTTTGCAATATGTCTCTATATGTGGCCCAGCCCCCTACTTTTACAGCTTTTGTACAGGTTCCTTGCAGTAACAGGTTGAGAGGGATGATTCTGAGGTATAACTACACTGCATGTTATTTACATACTCATATATATATATATATATATATATATATATATATATATATTTTTTTTTTTTCCCTTCCTTTATATTTTTTATATGAATATCTATATTATGACTCTACTTTTTCATATATATGTTTCATCAGACATATATGTGTGTGTGTGTGTGTGTGTGTGTGTGTGTGTGTGTGTGTGTGTGTGTGTGTGTGTGTGTGTGTCATGGGTCCAACTCTTGGGACTGCTATTTTCTTTATTAATGTTAAATGACCTTAATGCAGGATATGTTTGTTAAAACAGTGCAGTTCCTCACAGCTCACATGATGTAGTGGCATTTTGCTGTGATTGTAGAAGACAGCATCCCAGGTTCGAGACTTGGTAGGGCTGACTATTTTGTTGCTGGGCAGAACAAGGTCTAATGGATACAGACTGATTAAGGCACATTTAAGCATATTATACTTATAATGTTAGATTTAAGCAATAACCCACAGCTGGTGTGGGTAATGCTGGATTTACCCCCAATCCAGCATTGCCCACACCTGGCCGTGGGTTATTACTACTATACAATGACATCATTTAAGGAAAACAATACGTACCTTTCTTAAAAATGTCATTGTATAATGCCTCTGTGCTGCCTTTCCACAGTTTTCCGGTATCCTGGGGCATTTCTGATGTACTGTGCATGCATAAGGGAAGTGTTCCCATGCTTACGCAGTACATCAGTGCTGTGCAGGGGTAGCAACAGAGATGGGAAGATCTTCATTGCTTTTTTTTAATATATCTCGATATGTTATACAAGTTGAAGAACTCATATAACATAGTGAGATATATTAAAAACAGCAACAGAGATCTTCCTTTCTCTGTTGAAAGGAAGATCTCCATTGCATTTTTTTATGATATCTTGCTATGTTATACGAGTTCTTCAAATTGTGAAACATAGTGAGATATGTTAAAAAAAGCAATGGAGATCTTTGTTTCTCCGTTGCTATCTCTGCAGAGAAAAAAACAAAACTAAGAACAGGAAATATGCACATGGACAAAAGTCCGGGCAACCAGACCTTTTTCCGTTAATATACTCTCGGATTTACAACAGGCATTCTGGTTGGCCTGGCCAATTGGCATACTCATTTTTGTATGTTAATGGCCAGTCATTGTATAATATAATATAATATTTACATACACATTATAATTTTATGTTTACCTTCCATGGCATCCCCCTATGTGCTTTCATTACATTATATTCTTGTGTGATTATACTGCTTGGGGCACGTATATTTATATGGGGGTTTCACATCTTTTCTATACTGACATCGCAGTTTTGGAACTGCTACACTACCCTGGCTGACATAAAAATAGTTGTTACATAATTTAAGTTTACTAAAATAATTTTAACACTACTTTCACTTGGGAAAATAAGTTGCCTGTCTTGGGACTATGAACCCCTGCATGGACAGCTGCATCTCTAACCACAACACTATTTTGGCTTACGAATTTCATCTCTCTATTTTCATTTATCTCCTATGGGATGTTTAAGCTATGCTATGGGGACAGCCATAATGTACACACCCACTTAGCTACACTTAAACATTCCTTAGGGTATTACAAATAAGTATATATTATTATTATATTTTTGGGTTATATGGGTGTGTATATTGTCATTCTGACAACTACTTGGGACTGTATTTGTGAAATAATGGCATTGATTGGGCTTTCCGGCTTCTATGTGTGTTTCATACTGATGCATGACATATTCTCTATCAACTTTGTGTGTTTGTGGGGCTATGCTTGTGCTTTTTAACTGTTGGGAGATTTATCCCCTGTTATGTGTGCATTCGCACACATTTCCTGCTTTTGCAGGAGGCAGAAGTGCCACACAGTGCTTTAGCAATACAGGGGGTGTGTCACAAAAGCTGTGACACAGACCTGTATTGCTTTACTCTTGCCATTTTAATTTCAGTGTCTGTGGACACTGAAATGATCAATTTTACATTTCAGTGTCCGTGGCCACTGAAATACTTGCATAATATTAGAGCAAAGCTCTAATATTATGCTAGTATGGCTTAGAAAGTGCCATACGACACTTTCTGAGAGTAGGGGGCACGTTTAGTGTCCATGCACTGCTTGGACATAGCCCCTGTGCTCGGACACAGATCGTGTCTGTGTGGAGAATACAACAGCATGCCTTCATTAATATGCAAGGCACACTGCTGTTCTACACAGGCATGATCCGCTCCATGCAGGAATAGCACTATTCCTGCACTGAGTTTCATGAATCCTGAGGTAAGTGTCAGTAAATGAATTGTGTTCAAATCGTGAGGGATGAGAGATATAATAATAACACTCATTTGTTAACCAGGAAGGCCCACTGGACATGCAATCCCTTTTAAGTGCAAACCAAGCACAATGCCTGGTTAAGTGACATGGACAAGTCACACAGTGGGAAAAATGGGGCCTCCCTGTACCATATTTCACAGTCATAACCTTGTGTGCCGGCTACCAAAGGTTATACCATATAAACAGTACGCAAGAAGAGAGAAACGAAGAAGGACTGGGGAAAGAACAGACAGTTTTTGGGGAAATAAAAAGGGAAAGGACTGGGTTATAAGAAACAGTAAGTTAGAAGTATGCAATTTAAGATGTGTAACATGTTGGTACTGAAGTCAAACAATAAGGAGGGTGGCAAAAGATGAAATCACTATGAACTCATGAACTGTCCTATTGCAACTGTGACAATATACACCTAACCACTTCACATCATGTTATTTCATACAACAAATGTGCTCTTAATTCAACAATGGCCATCATACGTTACATCCCTGTTTTTCCAGATAAGAACAATCTGTCTTGAATAGTATGACAATGAACAAAACATTTTATCAGACAGAAATATACTTTAAATTTCAGAAACTATTTAAAAATTAATATATTGCATAAATTCATGAACTATTCTTTGAAGATGCTGACACTTTAAAAGAGGTTCCCCTCTCTTGAACATTTTTATTTTATTCATCTAACATTTGTTAAATGGGAAAGTCCGACTTGGAACAAAGCCAATTTTCAGCAGAGGCCCAGGGAGAAATACTCTAGATATATGCCTTTGTAATGTGGGAGGAAAACAGAGCACCTGGCGAAACCCACATAAACACAGGGATAACATACTGCCTGCACACAGAAAGCACACCAGCTGATAATCAAATTGGAGAGCCTCTTGCTGGGAGGTGACAATGCTACCACTGCACCACTGTGCCATCTATTTAATATTAGTGAAAATATTTACATCCAGCTAAACTTGCAGGTGAAAACAAACTTGCTGTTTCAGTATCTGGTCAAATTTTCTCACTATCTTATTCAACAGTGGGGTAATATCTGCAGCCACTTCAGCAGTCTATAGTCTTCAGTGCCTTCGACAATCTTTTCTTACTCAATATTTTCTTGAGAAATCTTGTCATTGTACTGTTAGGCACTGTTTCTTTTCAACATACCTCAACTGTAGAGAATTTTGAAGAATATCTCTGAATTTTACTCATATTTTTGCCCTGAACCTTATAAAATATTTACTTTCCTGGTAAATCACTGAGGATCACTGTCAATCAATAATGCCAGACATTAAAGTCTAATATTTCTTATTATGTAGATAAATTTTTAACTGAATTAAAATTCAACCTTGATTTTGGCCCTTTGTCCCCCATTATTTTTGCCTTTATCTATATTTCTTGAGCAAAGAAGTTGAGAGATATGATTCTGAGCATTGCATTACAAATTATCTTGACTACTAATGATCTTAATTGCTCATACTTCAAAATATCTACTGCTTGTTGTTAAGACAGGCATTGGTAAATTCTGACATTCGCTCTCCTTCCAGAAAGATCAGCTTTACTTATCATAATAATTTGGTCACGATAGGCCTACTTTAATCCTTTTCATACCCGAGCCCTTGTGCTCTTCGGTTAACAATTAAGTAAAAGTAGAAGTTTTCATATTGTCTTAAGAAGGTGGGCAGGTAAAAGGCCAGCAGCTTACAACATAATATTTCAGTATTCTAACAGAGCTATGTGACATAGCATGCTGGAACTCACATTTTCTGAAAAATTTCTGATTTTTGTACTTGAATATTGCTGACAGTTGTCTTTTCTGACGATATGAACGTTCCATTACTTCATACATAGTTTTCACTCCATCAATAACACACTGATTTGTGTTAATCATCACAACTTCTTCAATCCTGTTGACACACCTGACCAAATAATAGACCATGCATGCTTTCTTTTTTTATTTCTGTTTATTGTTAATGCATTTAACTATTCCAAATGTGATTCATATTTGTGTTCAGCACTTCATGTCTAAGTGGATTTGGTACAGATAATTTGCCTGCTTTGACTAACAAGTCTGGAATACAAATTATTCTCTCTATAACTGAAAAGTAAGACTAAGTTTTATTTCAGAATTGATTTATTTTTTTCTCTTTGGCTACCCCTTTCATGGGAAACTTTTGAAAATATTTTAATTCTGGATGTTCCTCAGAAGATCTTTGACATTCTCTGAACTTACTTTATGTAATAAGTAACTCAGGTATTACTCAGTTAACATCCAGTTCATTTCCAAATAAACCCGTGTTCTACTCCTGCAAATATTAACAATTCAACATACCTGCTAAATGCATTTGACTTCCTCCCCTTGCAAATAATTTGTAGTCCATATTTTTTTTGGAAATGAAAAAACATTCTTTGCAATCTTGGCAGTGCCTTAAGCAATGACTTTTTTGAAAATTCTGTATAATGGCTTACAGCCACACACATTTTGTACACATCTGTCATTAAATATACTGAAAAGATGCAAGACTGACTTAGAGGTAGTGAGCGTGGTTGTGTAAATGTAATGCTTAGCACTGTGGTCAATAACAAATTCAATAACTAATGTTATAAACATAATAATGGAGGCAAGTCTTTCAGCCGTTTCAGTTTAACCATTTTCATCTCTTGTACTATTGGATACCACAAACTGATGGCAATAACTTCAATAATAATATACAGATTGAAAAGTGGGATGCAAAGTCATTGGCCAGGATTCATAAATGCCTACATGTCATGCCAAGCCCATTTGTACAATGAGCAGCAACGAGCAAGCTGTTTGTGATTCAGTAAACAGCTCAACATGTTGCACTTGGCTGAAAAACAAGGGTAAACAGCAGAATATGCTAATGAAGGAATAAGGGGCTGAACTACATGCTGTTGAAGCAAATCATTGTGGCTTTACAATTTAGGAATGTATAAAATGCTCACCTACATGCCTCGCTTCCTTTAGCCCTGAACTCCAAGACTTGTAGGAATACAGCCACAAAGGCTATTAGAAAAAGTTAGGGTTTGCTGCCAATATCATTAATATGTATTTCCATCAGGCTTTAATACCAGGTACTGCTGCAGCTGCTAGACTGAGGCCTAGAAAGTGTAGAGTGTTTAGACCACATTTTACCTACGATGGACTTCATGAGATATAATAATAGACCACTACAGGGTGGATAAGGATACCAGATAGTCAACATTTGCTGCCCCCATCTGAGTTCCTGTGAAAATCATGGAAAAACTATCTCAGTAGAAACCAAGGTATGAATAGCATTATGTATACTAGCTACAGGCACTATTCAAAAACCCATAAGGGACACAGTGGGGTTGTCACAGGCCTCAAGACAACTGCACCAATTTTTTCAATACAATGCTGTAATGTGTTGGGGATCATGCCTGGTTTCCATATACCTCAGATGAGAGAGCTGCAACCATATAAAATTTCTAAGCCATAGCACATTTGATGATGCTCTTGGGGCCATAGACTGCACATACATTGAAATAAAAGCCCCACCTGGTGAACAGAAAAGGAGGTTACATCAACAGAAAAGGCTATCATTTTATCAACTGTCAGATGGTCTGTAATGCACAAGGGATCATCTATAATATGTGCGCAGGTAACCCTGAAAGTTCCCACTGCTCCCGTATATGGCACATCTGTGGCCTGTATGTAAGGTTTTCTAGGGGAAGCTTCTCACAAGGACATTGGTGGAGAATGTTGGTTATGACCTGGAACCTTGGGTCATGACTGTCTTGAGAAACTGGATGGTGAAGAAGTAAAGCGCTGAGAATTAAACGCTAAGCCACAAAGTTTATTCCACAAACAGACACATTAATGCTCGCAAAATACGTTTTCGTTTTGCAATGAACTTCTTCAGATGTGGGCTTGATTTAGCACTGCCCATATAAATAACCCTCCCATTCCAACACAACCAATGAGAAACCAAAAAACCAACTAGTCTCATATTGTATTAATTGAAAGAACCATTGGACCAATTGTACACAAAAACACATAACGTCTGTATAAAATCTGTTTATGTTGCTGACTGGAAATTTAATCTTGTCATGTTTCATTTCACATACAGGTGCATTTAAAATTATTTTAAGAAACAACTTTATAAAAGAATTAATAAAATCCTCTTTTTTAAAAATGGGTTTTAATGGGAATATTTATAGTAAAGGTCTTTTCATATGTTTTTATTCATTTATAAACATTATTAATTATTTTATAAAGTTGTTTCTTAAAATGATTTTAAATGCACCTGTATGTGAAATGAAACACGACAAGATTAAATTTCCAGTCAGCAACATAAACGGATTTTATACATGCTTTATGTGTTTTTGTATACAATTGGTCCAATGGTTCTTTCAATTAATACAATATGAGACTAGTTGTTTTTTTGGGTTCTCATTGGTTGTGTTGGAATGGGAGGGTTATTTATATGGGTAGTGCTAAATCAAGCCCACATCTGATGAAGTTCATTGTAAAAAGAAAACGTATTTTGTGAGTGTTAATGTGTCTGTTTGTGGAATAAACTTTGTTGCTTAGCGTATAGTTCTCAGCGCTTTATTGCTTCACCATCCGCTTTGGGCTTTTTTTGGATTTTATTGGTCTTTACTGAGCCCATTTGGTTTGTTTGTGTTCTATCTTGAGAAACTCTCATACCCTCACTGACCAAGGTTAAAACAATGCACACGCTCAGATCAGAGATATTATAGGCCATGTTTTTGGCCTGCACTGTACAAGTCACATTTCCAGTATCTAGATACATACAATCTCTCTTCACAAAGATGGCAAAAACAAAGATATCTCCAACTTTCATCCTATCGCTATCCTGTCCCCCATCTCTTGGAAAAATACATCCACATTCTGCTGATGCCCTATCTACTTCATAATCACCTTTTATTTTCTACACAACATGGCTTCAGACCTGGACACAGCACTACAACAGCCCTCATACCATTCTTGGATACTGTTAATTGTGATTCCGGGAAAATAGTATCTACCATATTCTTAGATCTATCAAAGGCCTTCATTACAGTTTCCCACCCTTTACTACTATCACAACTCACAAATGTGGACTTACCCTCACCACTCTCAACTGGTTCTCAAGCTCTCTAAAAGACAGGTAAGAGGCCATCAAATGGCAAAAGTCTATCTCTTCTTATCTTAACACCTCTACTGGAGTTCCTCAAGGCTCCATTCTCGGTCCCCTCCTTTTCAATATTTTCATAAATCATTTCTACATATCTATGACCAATGGAGCCCTTATTCAATATGCAGATGACTAAACCATCATCTGCTCAGCTGACACTGTTTCTGAACTCCAGCTCAAAACCCAAACAGCCTTCACCACCACTGAATCCTGGATGTTCAATAACCACCTACCTCTAAACCCAAATAAATCCAAAATCATGCTTTTCATCCCTAAAAAGCAAGCCCCATTGAACAAAGCAATGTTCAATATTTACTCCCAAAGTATAGCACAAATAGGAATTGTAAGCCACACAAAACTTCTAGGACTATCTATAGATGAACATCTAAAATTTGATATTCATATGTAACAAAGCATCCAAAAAAAAAAAACATCAGAAACTTGCATGCTCTATAGACATAACTAACTAATTTCTTAGCCCTGCCACAAAACAAACCCTTGCCTCCAATTACCTACTCCCTTCTCTAATGTATGGCAACCCTCTACATACCAGCCTTCAAACCACTCTAAGAGACAAGCTCGAAACATGTTATAATAAAATTGCAAAATGCGCAACAAGTTCCAAAAACTTCTCTCTTCACTGTACTCCTCTTCAATCCCTAAAATGGCTGGAACTACCAAACTACCTCAACTCTCTGCCACTTACAACTGGACACAAACTTCTCTTCAAACCTTCAGATTGTCTCGCCCTTAGTTCTATCTTCACCTTCTACCTCCCTAGCAGACCCCTTAGATCTGAGAATCAGCAACTTCTACAAGTTCATAAGCCAAACTGGCCTACCGGGAAACCTCTCTTACTCTATAAACAAAAATTGAAATACTCTACCATTAGCTATTAGAACAACCCAAAACCTTGCCCAATTCAAAACTTCTCTACACACATACCTATCTTCCACCTGGAACTGTGCTTGCACTCAGCTCCCTTGAACACCTACTACTAACATTACATTTTTCTCACTAATATGTTTACCTAAAATTACTCCATACCATAATTATTTTAAAAAAATATTTATTTATTTATTTATTTTGTAATCTGTCACTGCCATTTTTCTGACCACTGAATTGCTAACTATTTTTTTTCCTAATTTGCTTGATAATTGTATATTACCATTGTTCCGTTGTATATCATTTTTTTATTGTACTAAGGAGCTTTTATCCCAGGGTCTCCACTAAAAATGGGTTCCGTATGGCCCAGTGGACTTTCCCAGTTAAAAAACTGCAAATAAATAAATAAATATATAAATTTGAAAGTGCCCTGCAGAATGACCCAGCCATCTCTGCCAAAATACTGTCAGTCTGTGCCAAATTACATAAAAATATTATGGTTAGGAAACAATTGCAGCAGGGAGAACAAGACCAAGAACCTAATTTGCCAGCACCACAAGCAGGGCCAGCTGAGGCAGCAGACACAGACGAGGAGCCAGATGAACCATCAGCTGGGGATGATCCTGGCAGACAGAGGTGTGCACAATATGCTATTTCCCAGGCTAAGACACAGAGAGTAGTGCACACAATTATTACTTAAGTGAAAAGATAAAAGCTAAGCACATATAAACAGTAGTAGTGATGTATGCAAAAATGATCAAACTTAACTTACCCATGTACTGGCTGTGCTCTGTGGGCATCAGACAGAGGTAACCCCAGAGCAGAAAACCTTATTAGCAGCATTAACCAATGTTAGGTGATGAACCTGTAAAGAAGAGATAAATGATTACCCTCATATGTAAGTACTGTACTTCACCAATTTAAAACATTACTCAACAATCCAGGAATGACAGTATCAATAAAAGTAGTAGTAAAACTAAAACTATGAAGCTATGAAAACGTATAGAATGAATTTACCCTGAATATGTACACAACCTGATCATTAAGCCAAAGAGGGTCCATGTCAAAAAACAAACCCACAGGGGTTAGATCAACCATGTCAAACAAACCCACAGGGGTTAGGTCAACCATGTCAAACAAACCCACAGGGGTTAGGTCAACCATGTCAAACAAACCCACAGGGGTTAGGTCAACCATGTCAAACAAACCCACAGGGGTTAGGTCAACCATGTCAAACAAACCCACAGGGGTTAGGTCAACCATGTCAAACAAACCCACAGGGGTTAGGTCAACCATGTCAAACAAACCCACAGGGGTTAGGTCAATTTCACTATCATCCATACAGGTGCATTTTCAAGCATACATAATACATCCATAGTAACTAGAAATAAAACAGAAGTAGTTAAGACACAAATGAAAATATGCCATCCAACTGAAGAAACCGAGCAGGTATTACCCAATCACATATGGTTAGCCTGCTCACTACTGTGTATCAGGTGTAAAAGTTGCCCAGGTTGACACCCCAACAGTGACCAGTGTGATCTCAGCATCATCTGCATAAGGTGCTGAGTAAGAATTAAATTATTAGTAGCACCGTACTACTAGTAACACTACTGCAACTACACTTAGGAACACAACAAATAAAATAATGTCAGATTTAAGCAGGATAAAACTAAACTCCAATTCAGTACACACTTCATGATGAAATCTCACGTATGAGCAAGTAAGTATTATATATACATTCTGTGAATCAGACATAGGCAACCATAAAGTAAACAAGAAATGTGCAAAAACATGGTACAGCCTTTTTCACTTGCATGGGGTGGGGTTATAGAAGGGTAAGCCTGACACAAAAGAAGTGTGTGATTATGAGTGAGAAATCATGTTAACAGCAAGTATGCACTGTCAGGGCCTGTAACAGCAGCTGTAAAGAATGCAAATATTAAAGATTTATAAGCGTGTATATATGTGTGTGTATGTGTGTGTGTTTGTGTGTGTGTGTGTGTGTGTGTGTGTGTGTGTGTGTGTGTGTGTGTGTGTGTGTGTGTGTGTGGCGGCATGGGCAACATGAGGTGTACTGTGTGTGGGTCTACAGAAACAAAGCCAAGGCATTTTTGCTACCAGTATGCTATGGCATCCTGGACAGGTATGAGCCACGCACGGTAAAGGATGCAGTTCACTGCTGCTGCCCTTGACTATATGAGCTACCTCTGTCAGGAGATGTACTGTTACTTCCATGATCCAGGGGAGAAATCAGGATGCTATCTGCATGTGAACAAAGTCTGCTAGATAAACTCTCATTAAAGTTATATCCACAAGCATGTGGTCTACCACATCAGAGTGTGGACACCTCAATCAATGATGGAGCAGTGAAAGTAGCCCCAGTACAGGAGTGGGATCTTGTAATGCCACATCAGCTAACATCTAATGATGTAGTGGCCCTTCAGTGATGTTGATATTGACCCTCTTCCAGCAGACATTCCAGAATAGACATTGCAATGATCCAGTGTGTCATTCATTTGGTCCAATGACTCAAAACACAGTTCATGCAGTCTCACACTTCAAAATGCATGACATGTAGTACTCTATCTCTTCTGAGGCTGTGGTGGAACTTGCCTGCGCCACCACAATGGCCATACATACACGTTGCATGGCACCTAACTGACAAACAAACATCAGGGGGAGGGCAGAAAGCATTTTTCCTCTGAGCACCTCCAATGACAGCCCTGTGGTTCTCCATGCTCATGATTGCTAGGAGATTCTGCCAGCTCTGCCACTGAGGTAACCACATTACTTGATCTACCATGTCTCACTCAAACTATCCAGTCTCAGATGGTTCTGTGTCATCAGTATTCACAGGCATAATTGGTGTCCAAACTTTGGGGAGAGGATGTGGGGGCCACATCTTCTATGTCTGATATACTGTCTGCAACCCCAGCCTGTGCCTGTACATCACTACCATTGTTATCCGGGTCTACTGATACTCAGCATTAGATGGAAGGAGCTTCACAGTGCCAGGGGCAGCCTCATCTGTAATTATACAACTAAAACAGAAACAAAGGAGAAATACAAAAACAAATGATCAGAAGTATGCTATGCAAACTAGAACAAAGCAATAACAGATGCAAATGCAAATAAACATTTCACACAGGTATATTTAAAGACCAGTCAATAAATAATGAAATACAATAAGGCATACCAATACCATATACAGGTGGTTGTAGAACCTCAATGCTAGAAGTGTCAATACAATGCAATGGAGATTTAGAGAGGTACAATAAGCGTTAAACAGAAGAGGAACACTTAAAAACAGCTATTAGAACTTTAACCCATTTTTATCTCATATATATATATATATTTATATATATATATATATATATATATATATATATATATATATATATATATATATATATATCTTATATTTCTAAGTAACCTGGATCAGTTTTTATAAAATAGAAAAATAAGAAGGAAAAAAGATTAAAGATACTCCAACAGCATAAACGGGTATCTTTTATTTGATTAACTACCAAGTGACAAGGCACTAAATCAACCCCCTTTTGTTAGCATAGCTGGCTTTAGGCACCAGCAAACTCTGGGGTTCCCCAACTATAGCCATATTTTATGTTAATTTTTTGCTACATGTTTGTCAAACCACCAGTCCATGTACTTAAATGAGGAGGTTATAATAACACTTAGAATGATGAATCTTAAGTATTGGCACCATCCTTTAAAATTCAAACTTATCTCTAATTATAGTAACAGTGTTATGTCGTGTTACAGGATTCATAATTTCATTAAATGTATTGATACTGACATAGTGCCGTTGCCTTGGTTAAAACCCAATGGTGGGCACTCTCTACCAAAGCTAACATCATAGTTGTTTTACTCACAAATGATACTTGCTGCTGTTTGGATCCCCCATTCATTCTTGACTCTGTTTGGACACTAAAAAGTAGCTTTTGGTTGAGACAAAATGATGAAAAAAGGATCATTTGTTCTCTAATAACATGCTTCATCTTAAACAGGGTTGTTATATAACTTTGTTAGGATAAAGCCAGTAATCAGTGAATGAACATTAGGGAGGTAAGCCTTAGAGATCATCAGACTGACCACAGAGACAGATATCAGTGCTTAGCATGGGTTATAAGAAGAACAGATGCTGCTGCTCTTCAGGGATGTTTTTCTGTTTTGGGGAGTTTTACATATACATATATATATATATATATATATATATATATATATATATATATATATATATATATATATATATATGGATCTACCTCAGAAAATCGACAGACCATTTGATCGACATTCATTTGGTTGACAGCTGATTTGGTCGAAAACCAGTATTCAAGGCACATAACAGGGATTTAGGTTCATAGGTTCATAGGTTCATAGGTTCATACTAGGCTATCTGCCCTGGGGCAATTATAAGCCTAGCCCGATTCTGTATGGCTTACGCCACCCCTTGATTTGAGTATACTGTGCCCTTTTTAAGGTTTAGTTTACTGTGCCTCTGTCTAATAGTGACACGGGAGTAATCCCTGGGACAAACCTACGATCCCCCATCCACTTATCGAGATTCTTCTTGAAGAGATTCAGTGAGGTGCTCTGCCTCACATGAACTGGGATTCTATTCCAGAGCGAAGGGAGCCTCTGGGTTATGAACCTGTCCCTCCAGCAAGTTCTATTTATTTCTGTGCTGAGGTTCAAGTCCCTCGAGCGTGTGACTCTAAGGGATTTAGATTTACTGAGGTGGAGCATGTCCATTAATTCTGGATTTGACATAGCTTTGTATGTCAGGCATAGATCGCCTCAAAGTAGGCGGTATGCAACTGAGTAGTGCTGGAGTTTTTTTAACCGAGCAGCGTATGGCATCTGTTTGAGACCCTTGATCCTCTTGGTGAGATACTTTTGGGGTATTTCTAATTGCTGCAGGTGTCGGGTAAGGTACATCCCAAAAAGGGCATTGTATTCTATGATGGGCCTGATGAGGGATGAATAAAGGGGCACAATTACCTCTCTTGATCTAGATGTGAAACCCTTCGTGATGAGGTGGGCTATGTAGAAGGTCTTTCTAACCACTTTGGCAATGTGGTTTTCAAAGGAGAGATTGCTATCAACTTGGGTCCCCAGGTCCCTAATAACTTTCTCTGTACTTAATGGGTTTCCGCCTATGTGGTAATTTGTGGGCTCATTGTTTTTGCCAAAGGGTATGACTATACATTTTTTTGGCATTTAGCTTAAAACCATGGCGCTGGAACCAGTTATCTGTCTCTGTGAGACCTTTTTGAAGGATGTTTGTGTCAGCTGGAGAGTTGATTATGGCGCTCAGTTTGCAGTCTTCTGCAAACTTGGTGAGCCATAGTCCTCCCACGTTTGCCTGTACCTCGGAAAAGTATATACCGAACAAGAGTGGTCCCAGGACAGAACCCTGTGGGATGCCAGTTGTGACCGGTTTCGAGCCTGACATGGCTCCAGCAACTCTCACTCTGTGGGTTCTGTCTTTGAGCCAGTTTGCGACCCATCTTGTGACATAGGGGTTTATATTTAAGCTGGATAGCTTATCTATGATGCCCGAGTGGGGTATTGTGTCAAATGCCTTTGCAAGGTCCAGATAGACTGCGTGGACTACCTTCCCTTCATCTATGGCTTTGGTGACTGTTTCGAAGAAGTCAACCAGGTTCAAAAGGCAGGATCTTCCCTTGACAAAGCCAAACTGGGTAGGATCTAGTGTCTGTAGGTCCCCGATATCTTTGTTTATAAGCTCCATGATGATCCTCTCCATAGCCTTGCAGACTAAGCTAGTCAGGCTTATGGGGCGATAGTTTCCAGGGTCCGTAGAGGCTCCACCTTTGTGGAGTGGGACCACTGTTGCTGTACGCCATTCTGTGGGCACATATCCTGTAGTGAGGCTGAGATTGTATAGCTGTTTTATTTGAGGGATTAGTTCCTCTTGGAGTTCATGTAGGACGCAACCTGGGACACCATCTGGTCCCATGGAAGCAGTGTTTTTTTGCTTTGGAGAGGGCAGCCTTCACCTGAGCATCAGAGAAGTTTGGGAGGCAGCCCTCTGCTGGGATAGATACTTGCTCTTTTGGGGGGTGGAGAAGTTTGCACTGAACCTGTCTGCCAGGATATTGGCGATGTCTGTGGGTTCAGTGTATTTTTTGTTGTTTAGAATCAACTCAGAACAAGTCTGGGAGTTGCATCCCAGGTTTCTAACATAACTGAAAAAAGCCTTATGATTGTCTTTGGTGTCCTGTGCAATTTTTCTCTCGAAGCTGGCCTTGGAGGATTTTATGAGGGATCGTAATTTTGTGCTAGTACTGATCAGAGATGCCTTCCCTATTAGGGATTTTGCTCCATCATGTAGTAGCTTCCTCCTTCTGTTGTACAGTTTATTTATGGCAGGGGTCCACCAGACTGGACGCCTGCCTTTGGATGATTGGGTCTTGGTTTTGTTTGGGATAGCATGATCCATGCATTCCTGGAGATGTCCGTAGAATGCATTTATATAGGATTCTGCAGTTTGGGCCATAGTTTCCACTGGCCCTGGGGCCTTGAAGGATTCCACTTCAGTTTTGAGAAGTGAGAAGTTCGCTTTTGAGAAGTTTTTCACTGTGGTTTTCTGGGCTGGGGTGGGGTTGGGATGTGGACATCCAGTGAAATTAATTTATGGTCTGATCTTACCAATGAGGGATATACTTCTGGTGTGGAGCATAGAGTCCCCATTTTGGTAATGATCAGGTCTAGTATGTTGTCCCCTCTTGTGGGAGTGGTGACTAGTTGTTCCATAGCATTTGAGTTTATAATTTCCAGGAATCTTTGGGCTAAGGTGCTGGGGCTTGAGTAGTGCTCCCAGTCAATGTTTGGGTAGTTGAAGTCGCCCAATATAATGGTGTTCGGAGAGATCTTCATGTTCTCCAATGTTTTCAGGAAAGCCGAATGGGATTCCTGACGTTGAGAGGATGGTCTGTAGGATGCTATAAACTGAAAAGCAGTCTTGCCCACTGTTAGTTGCACATGGATGGTCTCTGATACTTCGTGCAATGCCACTAACCTGGAGGTGTGGATATCCTTGATAAATATGGAAACTCCCCCTCCTTTTGTGGTTCGGTCCGGGTTTGGGGGCCGAAAAGCATGATATGAGGTATAGCCTGGTAGTGCTGGGGTGTTCTCTGGAGCCTTGAACCAGGTTTCTGTCACTGCACAGATATCGATGTTCTCCATACTGAGGAGAGCTTCGAGTGCGTGCATCTTGAGGTTAAGACTTCTGGCGTTTAGCAGCATTACCCTTAGTTTCTTGTTCCTTGTGCTGTCTATAGGGGTGGGTTTGACTTTTGAGCCTTGCCTAAAAGGCACTATGGGGTGGCAAGAGCCTTTGCCAATATCCGAAAGCCCAGTGGTGACAGGTACAAGCCGTCCCTAGCGAAGCAACGTGGCTTGTCGAGCATGTCATCCCAGGCTGACAGACACTGGATCCCCTTTGAATGACACCAAAATTTTAGCCAATTGTTAAAATCGATCATTTTGTCTTTGTACTGTGGCATCATTCTAGGTGAGGGTAAGATGTTGCTCAAGGTCAGGGTCATACCAGCCTGGGCTACATGATCAGAGAGCTCCTCTATGTCTCTTTTGATGTAGTCCAGGGAGGTACGTCTCAGGTCATTCACACCAGCATGTACAATGACTGAGTCATATTTGTATTTGCTTTGGAGTGACCTGAGTGCTTGCGTTATGTGTCGGATCCTAGCACCCGACAGGCAGCTCAGCGTGACCTTCTCTTTATTCAGCCTGGTGAGCGGGATGTCAGTGTGTCTGACAATAGAGTCACCTATAACAAGAGTATCAGGTGTGTTATTCAGCCTTAAGGGCTGTGGCTGCTTGGCACACTGACTTTGTGGGTTATGTGTTGTGTGTGTTTTGTTTTGAGGTAGCGTTTGCTTGGATGTCTGCTTTGGATTTGCTTTGGTTTTTTGATTTGCCCCCCTCCCCAATGTTGTGCGACCCTGGAGTTGGTATATATAGTTGGGGGGGGGGTTAAAATGTGTAGTTATTGTTTTATTTTCATGTTTTAAACGGTAATAGGTTGGGGGCTTTGCCCACCTCACCTCCCCAACTATATATACCAACTCCAGGGTTGCACAACATTGGGGAGGGGGGCAAATCCCTGTTATGTACCTTGAATACCAAATGAGCTGAATTCTGGGCAAAGCCAAAAATAATGACAGAATGAAGGTTCAAGATCAAGAATGTTTTTTAGATATTGCTCTAATGCACTTAAAAAGTTAATGGAATTTCATGTTTTGTATTAACATGCATTTTTTGGACAGTAAAAAGTATAAAACTGTAATGTCTGGCATTATTGATTGTCTGTAATCCTGAATATTTTACCAGAAAATCAGAATTTTTTTATGATAGACAGGCCAAAAATATCATGTAAAATAGGGACAAGGACAGTGACAGGTATATATTACTCCTGACAAATGCTAAACAACAATCACTGATCTGGTGTAAGAGTAACAGTGTCACACAATATATTGGTATTTGCTGAAATCAGTGTAAAACTAGTATCGGTATGGCTTATGTTTGTGTATGTATGTGTGCGCGCGTGTGTGTGTGTGTGTGTGTGTGTGTGTGTGTGTGTGTGTGTGTGTGTGTGTGGTGGGGTTGCAGTGTGAGTAATAGCCCAGCTATATTTTTTAACTTTCTATCACAAACATATCTGGCACTACCGTTATGCTTGTGTGTATTTGTGTGTGTGTGGGGGGGGGGTGGTTGCAGTGTATTTATGAATAAAAGGTTGGCCATAACTTCTTTCACTTGTCATCATGAACATAGATCTTACACATAATAGGTCATGATTTTTAGTGGTTTGGCAGGAAGAGGATGTATGTGAAAGCAGCTGCTCATTGCCATACTGGTACAGTGAGTAGCATTGCCATTTCACAGGCTTTGCTTCGGTTGAGGTCTTGACTGTGGCTTTTTGTATGTGGAGTGTGAATGGCTTCCATGCACTCTAGTTTTTCCAGCACTTGAAAGACAAGCAATAGGTAAACTGGTCTTCCCCCAGTTTCCCTGATGGTAAACATGTAGAGTGTGTGTGTGTAAAATATCAGATTTTTTTCTTAACAAAATATTAACAACTTGAATTAAAATAAAAAATGCAAAAATAAAATAAAAACAACAGCCGACTGTAGAACTATTTTTTTAGAATAATGTGTGGGAATGCAAACTTAAACACACAAAAAACTGAATACAACAACAAAACACAACACCACACAAAAGTAACACAATTGTGTAATATCAATAACCCATGGCTGGGTGTGTTTCACCCTCGTGACCAAACCATGCCAACCATGTATAAACAAAAGGATTACCCACATCCAGCCATGGGTTATTGTGAAATGATAAAAGGCATGGATGGAAGAGATCTACCAGAAGCAGAAAACAGTAAGAAGGTGGCATGATTATACATAAAAACCCGAACACCACAGACATATATGATAACATGTTATCTGACTTAAAGCCAGACATCCTAAATGGCAAAGTTAAATGATCGCTAAAAAGTATTGCTAATAACAAAGCTGCAAGAAATGATGGAATTTAGATGTTTTGTCTAAAATCTTGCAAAGTGATTTTGTTACATTTTTTCAAACAATTTGCAGCAGCACTTGCCATAGCTGCCCTTAGATTGGAAAACATCAATTTATATTCAAATCCCAAAAAGGACAAAGCTAAGGGTATGTCACAGAAAGGAAGGAAATTCCAGAAAAATCACTTAATTCTACTTTACTGACTACTCTAAAGTCTTTGTCTCTGTGGGCTATAACAAATTGAGGCAAGTTCTTAAAGAAATGCCTTACCATTCCCATACAGGGATATAGAGCATACTATGACCCAGATGACCTGACTTTAATTAGCAGCTCAAGTATTTGATGGTGAGGCAGAGAGGAGGGATGTGCCCATTCGGGGAGGGGGGGTAAGAGTGCACTCAGGCACACCTCTGAGGTTGGTCCACGGTGGAGGCCAGTATGTTTGGGAGGTGTTGCCTACAACTGGGGCAGATTTTTGGCTGAGATGCATGTGGAGCTGCAGATGATACAGCACAAGCCTATTACATGCCACCTTTGTAAATGGTGTCACTCTGCTTGGGGACATGGATAGGTCTAAAACAAGAAAAAACTCTCCTGGCAGCAGCGTGACACTGTTCCAGGATCTTCAGTCTTTTTACTGGCCAAAAACATAGGTTAGAGTAAGACTGGGAGTGGCAAGGACGTCTAGAAGTCTCATTGGAAAGGGAGAGGTCCTGGGAAAAGATTTTGGGATGGGAGGATTAAAGCCATGACATCGTCCATCTGCTGAGGTGCTCAGAGAAGAATGGAAAAGCCAATGCTGTAAAGAAGGATATTCTATTGAAAAATGGAAATGTGAGAACTATGAACCAATGTAAAAAATGCTCTTGGAGAAATGTGGATACCAATTCACCTTAGTTGCTTCCTATGGAATCTGTATGCAGACCAGCAAGTAACAGATAATACTGAATATGGAATAACTGAATCAATCAAGAGTGGGTAAAGGGTATGACAAGTCAAGATCTGCAATAAGTCTATTAGGTAAACATCAGTTTATACTCTGATCATATCATATGAAATGCTATGTTACGTGAGTCAAAAGCTATAATCAATAATGGGATACAGTGACCCATCAAAAGTGCTTTAACTGAGTGCTATCTGATTCATGGAAAAAGGGTGAAGAGTTTCACCGAACCTCAGTGGTAAGTACCCCTGCACCCCCCCATATGGGGGGTGTACCATACATACAGTGAGCTTAAATATACTTATTCTGACTTCATACAACAGTGGAGAAAAATGAAAATTCCGCTGTTGGCAAATCTCATTTCATTTTTTCCCATCTATCAGGCAGTACTTGATTAAAGTGCTGTCAATAGGATCTCCCAACAGAACATTTTACAACTGCAGATATGCAAATGAGGCTGTTGATGAAGGTGAAAGTAGAAAGTGCAAAAGTGCAAACGCTGGCCAGCTGCTCAATACATACTGTGTGTGTATACATATATGTGTGTATATATATATATATATATATATATATATATATATCTATATATATATATATATGTGTGTGTGTGTGTGTGTGTGTGTGTGTGTGTATATGTATCCTCCCTCTTATCTGGTCTCACTGGGACTGGACCTTAGGCTGGATAAAAGAATGACTAGTTAATCAGAAAAAGCTTTACAATAAGTTATTCTTATCAACCTGGCACTTTGGAATATCTCGGCTTATCATTTTACTCTTAAAAAGTTAAAATATTGAAACAGAAATTAACGTGCGAGTTCATTTTTGTTTCAATGTTTTAATATTTTAAGAGGAAAACAATAAGCCAAAACATTCCAAAGTGCACAGAGGACACGGAAGTGTCGTTCTTCTCTGTCTGTTGCCACGGCTCGTTAAAGCTTAATCTGGTTAAAGTGAAAACAGAAAAGAGGGAGTCTACTGTATATATATATATATATATATATATATATATATATATATATATATATATATATAGCATTATAGCATTTTCTTGCTAATAATACTTGTCCGTCAAATGAAGTGTAAGGCAAAGGAAGTGTCAGGCAAATGAAATTTCAGTCATTTGGTCTCAGGCAAAAGGGTGTCAGGCAAATGGGAGTTAGGTCAAAAGAAGTAGACCTATACATATATATATATATATATATATATATATATATATATATATATATATATATATATACACTTTCTCTTTTTGTTTATATATATATATATATATATATATATATAAATATATATATATATATATATATATATATATATATATATATATATATATATATATATATATATATACAGAAGAGTATTTACAATTGATGCTTTGCAACTCACCATAAATGGGGTCACATACTATATTCTTGCAATCTATAGGTCCCCCTTCATGTCCAAGGAAACCCATATTGTCTATCTCAATGTACTAGAGTCCCTCACCGTTCAACCCAATAAGATATTTTTGGGGCTCTCAGCTACCCCTCTATAGACTGGGAATCCTACACCACAAGACCAACTATCCCTAAACATTGTTAATACTAACATCCTAGAACAGTTGGTCCATTATCCTACCAGGGGTAGAACCATCCTTGACCTTGTACTCACAAAAATGAGGGACCAATATTCCTCAGCCAATGTAATGTCTTCATTCAACAGATCTGGCCATAAGTCAGCATTACTTGAAATAAAAATTAAATCTCTGGATCCAGCAAAACCAAAAACATTTAGGAACTTTTAGGCTAATCTCCCTCTACAAAGTGACACCTTGGCTAAATTCCAAGCATCCCAAAACTCAGTAAATACCACAGCATATGCTGATCTACTTACAAAAATCTCTGTACAGCTATACTGATGACTGCATAGAGTAAGCTGTGCCCACTTGCATTAATAATAAGACAAACTCAAAAGACAAGCCACCCTGGTGAAATCATATCAATCAGTGATACAACATAATAAAAGAAAACTGGCCAAGAGTGCGAGGAACAAAGCCGTACATGCTAAAAGCCCCTGACCAATCTAAACAGGCAGCTAAGAGGGTTAATTAATAATTCAAAGGCTAAATTTAAGAAAAAAATAGCTTCTCAGGCAAAGGATAACCACAAAGCTGTATACAGCTATGTCCATAACCTCAAGGGAAATACACAACAATACACAGAACTTATTGTAAATGGCATCCCCCACACTGAACTGGAGGCCATTATCAACCTTTTGGCTGACAGATTCAGCTCTACCTTTTGGGAAGTCAATGATCCCAGTTAGTTACCATATTGATAATACAACCCTAAGAGTCTACCCAGTGGTCATGGATTTGGATACACACATAGACAGTAGCCTTACCTTCAACCACCATGTGGCCACAGTGGTAAGGAAATCCTTTTATGTTGCACAACATATAATGCTCCCTTTGGTATGTACCTGAACAGAAATATACAGCAACTAGAGTGGCCTCAGAGGTTCCTTAGAAAAAGAATACAAGGCGTACCAAACCTGCCTTATGCAGAGCCCCTTAAAGCCCTTTCCCTCTTATAGATTACTGAGTAGTGATCTACGCCTGGCTTACAAAACATCCACAAACCCCACATTTATGAATCACCTACATATTTGTAAGTCAAAGTGTACCAGGAATACAAGGTCTAGACACCTGAATTTTGTCTGTGACTTAAACAGAACATGTGAGAGAGACAGAAATGTGTCCCAGAGACTGCTCATCTGCGGAACAGGCTTACCATCCATATGAAGCTGACTTTGTCTATTACCCAGTTTAAGCACAACATAGACCAGTGGATAGAGAATAGGAAGCTTACACTGGGCCTGGCACCCACATCTCATATGGACAGAGATAACTTATAAATATCTGAGCCGGAATGTTCTTTTTAGATGCAGGGCATTATTTTTCTTTCAGGAAAATGTGGCTAGGCTTAGAAAGTCACCTCCCGGGCCATTAGCCTAGTAACAATTTATAAATCTCTGAATGTTTATATACATATAAGGAAAAAGTAGACACATTAACATAATTTATTTTTCTGTACTCAACCATCTCTGTCGATTTTGATTGCAGCCATGAATACTGGGAGGAAAGGTGTGACAAATATGGATAAGATATTTTTACCAAAAAACATCATATTGTTAAGAAAGGTCCATATAGTTAAAGCTATGATTTTCTGAACATTTGATAATGTGGTATACTGTTATAAGTAAGGTTGCGTGCAAATAAAACTGTCTGTTTAATAGAAACTCTGTTAGCAAAAGGGAAAAAAAAGTCAAAACCTATGGCTGCATAATGCAAAGATAGACTTCACTGGAGAAGACAGAGTTGCTGTGGAAGAACAAAGGCAAACGAAGAAGGGGTTGAAGAGACTGAGATAGACACCATTACTGAAGTAGTAATATGAATCTGGAAGAACTTATAGAAGAAATAGCTGGCAGAAAGGCCTGATATGGTAAAGTCCTTGAAGTCATAAAGAAACAGACTCAAATAAATGCCTAAATAACAACAACAAGCTGTCTGCATCAGGTTGATGACAGACGTAAATCTCACAAAGTTCTCTCGTCTTATTCCTTTTCTTTGTCATAGTGCCAGACAATGAAAGTCAATGTGAAAAAAGTTATATTTGACCAGTACGTTGACTTGATGTGAGAGTGCACTTTACTCCTTAGTTTGTAATTAAAAGAAATAATTTTTGAAAAACTGCTTATTTTGCACAATGAACAGTCGCATGCCAAGTGAGAGTGATTAGAAGATGCACTGAGCACAACTGCAGGAAAGCTGAGAAATCCTATGGCCTGCATAATATGCAAATGATGGCATAATGAGCAACAGGAAATGAGCAACAGTATTAAAATGAGGGTAACTGTAGATGCAAATTGGAGTAAACAGGAAGGTGGAATAATTTAGAAACATGTATATTCTGCACCAAGATACACTACCACCAGGGTTATTAACAGCAACAAATTGGAGTCTTGTGACGCAGGGCATAAAAGCATGTATGTGGTAGTAGCTGCCACACTAGTCAATGCGAAAATGCAAGAGGTTTTTGTCACTGTTAGTAGAACTGATATTGTGTGTCATCACCCTGGCAGCGTTGTTCATCCATCTGGGTCCAACATACCATATCTGTCCCTGTATTATGCTATACAAACATGGGTAGAAGCCATGACACACTCAGGTAGGGAGGTGGACAGCACTTGTGTCATGCCTGACCGCAAGCATGCCATATTCTGAGATATTATTATCTGACTCTATGGACTTTGCAGCAACCAGGGAGGACTGCGTAGGAGGTGATGAGACCACTTCCTGGTAGCTGTTTCTGCATCTTCCTATCCATGGGTGCTATGCTGGTTCTGTGGGGGTGGGTTGTACAGGAACAGAAGCTATGTCTGTAGAAATATAGCCAGCATGTTGTCTGAGTTGACAATAGATATTTTGCATCCTGACAGTGTGAGGATTTTGCAGCCATCATCATCATCAGAATCAGACAGTCACCAATCATCTGGGAGGCCTCTATACACAGTGGTGGACCTTGATTACACAGCACATGGTAAAAAGTTCAAATTTAGTTTGGGTAAATTCTTGTTTTAACTGCAGCTCAGTGAATATACTACTATGGAACAGAACAGAATAGTGCAGGAAAAAATGAATAACATACATTAGGCAGGTGGAAATAAATAAATCTGTTTGCATGTTGTATTACCTTGCAGTGCACTGCTATTGCAGGTAGTACTCTGTGTTCAGACATATCCACCTGGGGCATCATTGATGGATATGAGCAGTGTCCTTTACAGCTTAGAAACAATATCTATCACCTCAACAAGGATGCCAGAATTGGGTGGTTTAGTCAGCTGTCCCCTACTGTGGCCATCTTTTGCTGTGCAAGGCAGTCTGCCCTAGTGTATGCAACACCAGTCATTTCAGTGGCCCTTCTTTGGACTTGATCATATTTCTTATTTTGGCCACTGACAGCATTAATGCAATTTATCATGTCCTGCCAGACATGCACACAGCAAGCCCAGTCAGATCTTATGATGTAGCATCCACCGACATCTGATGAACAGCCTATAGCAGGATCTCATTGTTTGCAACAGAGACTTTGCTTTTCCTGAGTTTCCCTGCTTCAAGCACAAAAACCTCATATTGCAAAGAAATATGCATGTTAGATGTCATATGGTCATACTTAATATACCTCTCTGCAGCTATGCATGCAATGGGGCAGAGTTGGCAAGACCCATGTGTCCTTGCAACATGTAAGAGGCACTACCCATATGTACCTAAGGGATCTGTACAGAGTTCACAACAGCCTAAGCAGAACTATTCACAGAAACACTGTACAAACATGTAAATGGTTGCATAGAGGCTGTGTAGCTACCAAAAGTAAGCCCAAAACAATCCCCAAAAACAAACCAGACTGGCAGAATCTTAATCTTAAGAAGGGTATATAATAAAAGGAAAAAAGTCATGACCAAAGTTAAAAAGAGAAACTCTCATAATGACAATACCTCATTAGTTAAACTAAACAGGAAACTAAGAGGACTAATTAAATCCAACAAAGGCCAATTACGAGGTCAAGATAGTTTCTCAACCTAAAGACAATTGCAGGGTCTTCTACAGCTATGTCTAAAACTTCAGAGGTAACATGCAAAAGTGTACAGAGCTAAAAGTAAATGATAACATTTTCACTGAGCAAAGTGACATAGCAAATCTGCTGGCTGACAAATTTAGCTCAAACTTCAGCCCTACACCCATCACTCGGCACCTCTCATGAAACCCCTACTAGTAAACCACCACCCCCAAATATCAGCAGGAAGAAAGCCATATTGGCACTCACTAGGGTTAGTAACACAGCCTCAGTGGGGCCCAACTTTATCCTAAGCTGTCTCCTAAATAGCCTGAAGCATGACCTATCAGGACCACTTGAGTCACTTTTCAGTATAGCTTCAAAACAGGCTATGTACCATATTAATAGAGGATGGCAGTGGTTATTTACCTTCACAACAGTGGACCATTAGCTGACCCTGGAAATTACAGACCCATTAGTCTAACTAGTCTAATATGGAAACCCATGGAATGGATTACCATGGGCACAGCCCAGTTTGGTTTTCTCAAAGGAAGGTTATGCCTATTTAACCTGGTAGACTTCTTTGAGAAGGCAACCAAGGCAATGGATGAAGAGGAAACATTGCCTACCACCTACCTAGACCTGGCTAAGGTGTTTTATACAATACCCAATTTAGATATTGTGGACAGTCTCACTGACCTAGGCATAAATCCCTAAATAACTCACTGAATTGCCGGGTCTACTTCACGATGTCAAAAGCTGACAATATCGAAGCTGATATTGTCGGCACCACAACATCGAAAGCGCAGAACATCGTGCAGGTAAATGGAAATCTCCGTAGGGGGAGATTTCCATTTACCACAATGTAGTGCAGTCTCGTAGTTGGAATATTTAAGTAGGGGTGGTGTGGGGGGTGCAGGTGGGCTTGTCCCCTGCCTACGCTAGTTAGTTTTTATTTTTGTTTTTTTTTTTGTTTTTTTTAAACGTTATTCGATGTTTTACTACATCGATCACTAGAGGTCGACCTTTAGTGATTCCATGTAGTAAGATTTCGATAACGTGATATAGACGCGAATTGCCAGCTGGCTCACAGGTAGGACCCAAGAAGTCAGTATTGGTGAGAGGCAGGTCACCAGTGGAGTACTACAGGGCTCCATACTGGGCCCAGTCCTGTTTAGCATCTACTTCTTTGCAGTCAACTGTAATGTTGAGGGTCTGGGTTTCACCAAGTTCACAGACACCTGCAAATTAAGAGCCAACATAAATTGCCCTCATGACTAACATCCTACAAGAGAGTATAATGCAGACAAATGACTGATGTCAAAGCCACAGATTAAAACTCAATGCAAAGAAGTACATTGGAGTCCCTTTTGGGAAAATGTCCAGCCAAACAAATTACTCCATTGATAAGACACCCCTGAGCTGACCCAGTAGTTACAGATCTGGGAACATATATAGACAATAATTTGACCTTTGACTGACAGATAGTCAAGGTAGCAAGAAAATCATTCCATGTCACCCAACTTATTGAAAAGGGTATGGCATCCAGGTCCAAGGAAGTTATAATACCGCTCTACTCAGCCCCTATCAGACCTATCATTGAGTACAATGTCCTCTTGGCAGTACTTGACTAGGCATATGTAACAGTTGGAATGGCCATAGTGATTTCTCACCAATAGTATCCAGGGTATTAACACATTGTCCTATGCAGATTACATCTGAGCCTTGTTACTATACTTGGTCTCCCACAGGTTGTTGAGATGTGATCTGTGCTTGGAATACAAGATATTCTTAGATGCAATCCTGATGGAGCTTCTCCACATCCACAAAATGAGCTAGACCAGAAACACTAGATCCAGGGATTTGAACTTTGCTTGTAACATAAATAGCAGTAGCATAGCTAGAGTGGGGTGAGAGGGGCAACTGCCATAGGCAGAATGTGTTGGGGGGCATAATCAGCTAATTCTAATTGCTTTTTAATGCAATACTGAATTTTAAAAGTCGGTATTGCATTTTCCATCAATCCTGAGTGCTGTAGTGCTCCATATGTAGTCTAAACTGTTGCAACTGCTTGCTGCATTGTATCAATTAGTTTACCTCAGTTTAAAAGTTAAACAAAAAAAGTTTTCTTTCTTTAACTAAAGTACAGCTCCATGCAGGCAGGCTGTAAACTGTAGCAACTGTTTCTACATTTGTAGCAAGCAATTTGCTACAATTTAAACAGAAGATATTTTTTAAGTAAAAATATAAGTGTTGTTAGTGTTACATGCAGGCAGAGTATAAAATGTAGCAACTGTTTGCTACATTTTTAAGAAACAGTTTGATATGGTTTAAAAGATACATTTTTTTAATAGAATATGTTAAAAGAAGTTTGAGGCAGGGCACAGGAATGGGACCTGAATGGCTAGGTCAGAAGAGGTATGTCATGTATCTGGCCACCTGCTTGGTGTGCCAATAGAAGGAAAATCCATTTTTTTTTCATTTTTTGCTTGGGGTATGTGCTCTTCATTTGAAGAGCTGAGGGGGTGGGGCACTGGTTTGTACTACCAGCCTGGGGCACTAACTGAACCAGATGTGCTTCTGATAAATAGAACATGCTGACGAGACAGATATATGTCCCAAAGGATCCCCATGCTCTTGAATAGGCTCCTCATCCATGTGAAGCAGAGTCTACCCCTCTCCCTATTCAAATGTAACCTTAACCATTGGATGGGAAATCATAAATTCATCCCTAGGCTTGCCCACATGCCCTTTATATACAGAGGCCAAAAGTATACATTCTGACAATAAACTAATAAGCTCCCACACACATAATTTTTCAGCAACTTCCTAACTGACATATCCCTCCTGACTAACACAGGCCTCCTAAAAAACACCCCCTTCAATTAAGATGCACATGTTACAAGAGAACACAACTGAGTTGGGTTGCACAGCTAGGCTTATTAAGGCCCTGGTGATTGTTAGCCTATTATATACTTATAAAACTGTGAAGTTATGAATCTATGAGCAACTGCAGTCCATGGGGGTGGGAGGGGCAACTAGTTTAGTGTGTATAAGCACAACATGGAAATATTACCACCCTGGAAGATTGGTATATAAATGTCCACTCTGTGCATGCCTTTGCAGTGTGCTACCTATTCCTCTCCCACAAAACATAATCAACAGTAATAGACTCACAGCAACTTCCTTAGTAATCTCAGCATAATGACCAGTACAGTGTACATTACTCCCACACTAAAATATACATAAATATACATACATGCCCCCCCACACACACACTCACACACACACACACACACACACACACACACACACACACACACACACACACACACACACACACATCACCCAACCAGTACTGTCACAGCTGTGGTGCAATTATCATGCAACAGTACATCTCCTAACACTATCATCTCAACATTCATGTCAATATTGGGTGGATGCAGCTCTTATTCCTTGGCAAACAGGTAGGAATATGGCACTTGCAGAGTTTAACAGGACCGATCCCTCATAATATGTCTGGAACTTGCCCTTCAGTTTTAGTTACCCTTTAGACCCTGCCTGTGTGCAGTCCCCCTTCACAGTGTCAGACTAACTGCATTGTTGCCACTTACAACTAGCACCCTAACTACTGAGTAAATTATACTCTCCCGTCTCTAACATTTCTATAAAACCAGTTTGCTTGAAGTAATCAGTGAAGATTAGTTAAATCCATGCTTCACAGTTTGCTCTGTAGTAATCCTACTTAGCATGATGAGGCCCAACACAGGTACAGCTATGTGAAGCTTCTAGAATGGTCCTTATGCTAATGAATATCATTCAAATAGATGTTCCTGAATCACGTTTACCTCATTGCACAATTAGCCAGTGCTGTGCTAAGAAGCTAAACCAGCTTTGTGAATTTGCATGGGCACCTGCAAAGCACATTGAGCATGTATGGACAGGTCAATGACCGCTGTGGGGATAAGAGGGAATATTTTGTATTTGCATAGCCTACAGAGATGCTAAAGAGAAAAGGATTAACATATGGGAGTCACTGTGCTACTTGTATTCTATTACCATGCCATTGTTCACACATAATGTCATCATGCCATGCCATGGATTTTTGTGCTATGATAAAACACTTTAACATTTATTTCTGCATCTCTGAAATGGATTAAACAGATAACTGGGAAATGAATGACTGTTAACACAGATGCAGATACAGATCCTCATTTAATATTACATTTATATGAGCAATTTTTGTTTACATTTTTATTTTGTCTAAAGTCAATATTTTGTTTTGTTTTAATTTAAATGTCGTGCAACTTACTATTTTCATTTTTTCAGTTTTTTCCTGTTGCATCTTATGAACGGACCAGAGAAGAAAAGCAAAAAGTTTGTTTGCAGGTTTGGTTTTATTTCTTATCTGTAAAAGTCATAGTCTCTGAATACAAGAAAGTAATACCAGTCAGTTATTATCCACTTGTTACAGAATGCCTCGCCTGTCATTTATAATCTTTCTCATACTTTCATCCTGTAATATCGGGACTGTTAATTAACATGGCAGTATCAGCGTTTAGCTCTACTAAAACAGCCGTTTCCAATTTCGTTTGCAGTTTTAGGTACTTGCTCCACTTTGTTCTCTTGTCCTAATGCACCACCCCTGTCACTTACCTCTACACTAGAGCCGAAGGAAGGAGATGGCAAGGGGGACATGACCCTGTTTTCTCTCAGCCTGACCAAAAATCACCTTGATCTTTGTGTTCGTTTTTCTCCTTCCCTGGCTCAAACAGAGGATTATTGTTGGGTCTTTAATAAAACCAGCGTGTTATATCGTCAAGATATGGTTGTCAATAAAATCATCTCAACAGCAGAGTGAAGCCTGAGTGATGAACCTTCACGCCCATGACAAGACAAAATAATAAGAGTTATCATGGGAAAGATGCCATCCTAATTCTTTGCAGTGCATGGAGCTTGTGAAGGACAGTAGGATAGTAAATAAACTGACTGTAATGGAAGTCACAGTGCTGCACTACAGAAATGTTAAAGGCAAAGCACACACTCCCTCCCATAGTCTGTCACTTGAAAACCTACAGCTTAACTTGGCAAGGATGGCATATGAAAAAGGAAGGCTGACAGCATACAGTTGGAAGCAGGAATAGTAAAATTAGGTGGAGGGTTAGTATTCAACATTTCATGTAACTATGTCTAGCTAGAGAGGCAGACTGCATTGTAAGGACTGTTATGGATCATGCAATCATCAAACATCATAGTCCCCTGATGCCAAAGCAGCCTGTCATGTAATAGTTAAACAGTCATAGCTGCCAAAGCTGCATCAGTGTCTGGAAGGCCATTCCCATATAGCCATTGCTGTGCATCCTAGCTAACAATAGCCACACTTCTAAACAGCAAGTGCTGACAAGTTAAAACAGGAAACACGTACCATTACTTTACATCTCTGTAGGATGTGTTAGATCAGCCTACAATTCCATTCTGAACTAAACTAGCAGATACATTACATCGGTGATAAAACCAGAAAACCTAGAAAGAAGTTGAAGCTGTGACTGCATTAGCTGTGTAGCATGACTAGGGCTTCTTTGTCTCATTGCAACTACAGTTAACTACAGTTATTTGCTAAACTCTCAGTATGTCTTCCTTGTATCCATGTAAGTATATATCTAGAGCTCCAGTGTTCTCACTCACACCAAAAACATCCTCTTAGCTGACATGGTGACCCTATAAACTGCCCATAGATGAATATGCAGTGTGTATGTGTGTCTGAGTACATATGCTCATCCTGTGATGGACTGATGTCCTTACTGCCACCATGAGACAGGATCCTGTAATGGACTGATGTCCTTATTCACACCATGAGACAGGATAGCCTTCTGCTTCTCCACAGCCTGAATCGCAGAAAGTGGGTATCAGAATGAATGAAAAATGAATAGTATATACATGAAAATATTGCTATTTCATGTATTATTTGTTCTTCAATAAATCCTTATTGTATTTTACATTTTGCTGGGTTTTAGCATCTTCCTAACATGCACTTATTTTCATGTTTAAGCACACGGGGAAAAACTCATGCAGCTACTTGTGTTTTGTTATGTAAAGACACTGCACTTTTTTTTTTTGCTAATTATTTGTTTATTTATTGACTGCGAAGTCCATGTGTACAGACTCCATTCACAAATGATGCCAGAAAGAAATCTGCAGGCATAAATCGCTTACTAATGAAAAGTCCACACTATAAAATTAATTTCCACAGACAAATAAATGACCACAGACATACGAATATGTAAAAATACTGTGACAATGAAGAAAAAGATAAGCATGTCAACAGAAAAATAAATAGCAAGTGACTTCATATATACACTATTTACAGAGTGAGAACTTTATTTTGTCTGATATATATCGTTACTCATGCACAATTTGAACAAAAACATAATGACAGTGTAGTATTCATATTGTATAATGAATATAAATACAAGCTCATGACAATGATATGCACAAAAACTCTAAATGTCTTAACAGAGCACTTGTTATACTCAGCAAACTTGTGGTTTTACTTAATAATTATAAGGCAGAATGCATATTTCCAAAGCACGTCTAGTGACAGCGGACTGAGGGTGTAGGACACATTTTAGGGTAACAGAGAGCATTTATAAAAATCAAAGTATACGGAGATATTGAAATCAGAGCTATGAACTTGTGATATCAAAATGGCCTGGAGAAAAAACAGAGAGAGAAACAGAATGAATGTGAGGAACAAAAGTCGGGAGCATAAGAGAAAAGAGGGAGAGGAGGACAGGAGCTCATGAAGAACCCTTCTTAATAACTACAAGGAGTGATGATAGCAAGCAGAGTGGAGACAGTTTGGAGAGAAGAGGCAAGTTAATATGGGAAACAGACTAATATTATATACATTGGGGGTGTAGAAAAGAGCTGTGGTGGGAGATAAACAAAAGTTCTAGATAAACATGAAAAAGCAGGGTGAGGTTTGTGAATGGCCAGCCAGTTACAATACCTATAACTAACAAGATAAGAGTGAATGCATATTTGAAGCGTTTTTTTTTTTTTTTGGGGGGGGGGCGAGGAGTTTGTATATGTTAAGAGGAAATGTTTTCCATTGTTTGCTATATAGACATAGATTGAATCTCTTAGACTAGATGGTCAGTTGGCTAACATAACACAGGAGTGTCTAGTAGGATTTAATGAAAGGAACCATTCAAGGGAAGATGTATTTGTACAAATGGCTATGGTGCACATATAGTCTTCTAGGGCATAGAACTAATATTAGTCGTGTTATAAATTCAAAATTATACAATGACTCCCTATAAATATTCAAAAACGTGCATGCTGATTGGCCAGACCAACCAGCGTGCCCGTTGTAAATCCCACAATATACCAACGGAAAAAGGTCCAGCCGCCCGGACTTTTTTCTGTTGGTATAAAGTACCTCAAAACCTTTTTTTTATTTTTTTTATAATTAAAAAAAAAAAAGAGAAAAGAAAATGGAGCAATGGAGACTTTCTTTTCTCTGTTGCTTCCATTTCAAAGCATTGATGTACTGGGTATGTGTGGGAATGCAAGTCCCATATGCATGCGCAGTACGTCAAAATGAAGACACAGTATACCACAACCAGCAGAAGAACAGTAATCCGCCATTATACAAAGACATTATTTAAGAAAAGTAAGTTTTTTTTTCTTAAATAATGTCATTGTATAATAGCAAAAACCGACTCCGTGGTTGTGGTATATTGAAGATTTACCCACGGTTGTTTGTCTGGCTTTGCCCTCGTGATTAAACCACACAAACCATGGGTAAATCTTCAATATGCCACACCATGTCATCGGTTATTGCTTAAATACACCATTTAAACTTGCTACAATTCTGCAAGGAGAAGTTTTTCTTCTGATTCCTGGACTGTACTTGTTTAATTTTATCTTCATTAATTGTTTCCTTCTGACAAAATCAAAATGCTTTCCAATGGTTGATGTACTTGTAGTCAACAAGTAAGTTACACATTCATGCAAATGCCACATATTTCTCAATGTTTACCTTTCTTCTAGTTGCAACACCACATCAAAACAAAACTCTATTTAAATAAACAGTTCTTCTGACCCATTTTCTGGATTTCACTGGTCTGCATTTCATCATGAATACCATCTAATTTTTTTGAATTAGTCATAGTATTTCATAGTATCATATATAACCCAAACATACCTCTCAACTGTACATATTTTTGCAGAATGTCCAGATTTTTTTTTGTCATATTTGGTTTCCTGTCAAATCAAAGACAAATTACTGAGGGCTGAAGTCAGAAAATAATGACAGACATTTGAGTCATCCATGCTAATGCAAAACCTGTTATTCTGTCAACTTTCTAAGTTTGTAACAGCAATACTTAAAAGTTGTTCATATTTTTGGGCCTTTATCCAGATTTCTTGCTCTTAGACCCTGAGAAGTAAGAACCCAAGACAAAAAAAAATTATAATTGCAAGCTGTTAGTGTTCCTACATGACTATCACTCAGCAGAGGAATACATGACAAAAACTTAACAAGTTTGGCTGGGATAGAGTATGGGCTTCTTTATTGGTGTGGTGGGATGCAACTGTAACAAAGAATCTTATTACTTTATCTTATTTTGAATTGTGTTCAAATGGTGAGGGATGAGAGATATAATAATAACACTCATTTGTTAACCAGAAAGGCCCACTGGATACACAATCCCTTTTAAGGGCACACCAGAAACAATGTCTGGGTAAGTGACATGGTCAAGTCACAAAGAGAAAATGGGGGCTGAGGGAATCTAACCCTGTACCATACTTCACAGTCTTATCCCTCTGTGCCACCTGTCAGAGGTTATGCCACATAAACAGTATGCAAGAAGAGAGGAAGGAAGAAAGATTGGGGAAAAATACACATTTTGGGGAATATAAAAGGAATGGACTGGGTTATCAGAAACAATAAGTTAGAAGTGTGCAATTTAAGATGTACAACATTTTGGTACTGAAGTCAAACAGTAAGGAGGGTAGCAAAAGATGAAACCACTATGAACTCATGGACTTTAAAATTGCAACTGTGACAATATAAACCTGACCACTTCACATCATGATATTTCATACAAAAAAAGCTGTGCTTATAATTTAACAAAGACGGTCATATATTATTACTTCCCAGTTTTAACAGATAGGAACAATCTCTCTTGAAAAGTATGACAATGAACAAGAAATTTTATCAGATAGCAAATATACTTTAAATTTCAGCAACTATTCAAAAATTAATTATGATGTAAAAAGGGTGCTACCAGCACATCTGGCTGGAATTTTGTAAATAATTATATGTCATTTGTGAATATCAAACTAATTTAAATAAGATGCTTGTGTTACTAATCTATTAGAACTGTATGTCATGTGTATATCAAACTGTACAGATGTTTGTGTTGAAAGGGTATTTGTAAAGTGCTTGTGCTTAAAATGTATCCACAGTGTGCCCTACTGGAAGAGAACAGAAATGTACATGCACTATTGAAACTGTTTAAATGTATATGTTAACAGTGGAAACCGGAGAGTTAACCTCAGTCCACCAAGCATTAGAAAAATATTTAAAATTAAATCACTTTATAGGTTAGTCTATACAGAGGCTAGCTGAGAGATTTCACTTGAGCTAGAGACACAAAGTCTGTACTAGGAAGCTTTCTGTATTGTCTTTTTGATTAACTAATTGCTACTTTGGAAGCATGAAGGAATGCAATTGTTTTATGACTTCCAGCACCTGCCAAATATCTGAACAAAAGCCACTGTCTATGTATTTTTACAGGTTGATGCTAAATGCTACTAGCTGCCAGCAATGGGAGTTTGCCTGGGAACTAGAATTCAAATGGCCAGAAATTATGCCATGTCGTTTTAGATATTATTTTAACTCTCTCAGTGAGACAGGGCATTCTACATTCTGTCTGGGACCTGACAACAACAATAATAAGAGACATTCACCACATCTGCCTTGCTCTAAGTATGCTATTAGGGTATAGTAACTCTCTTAGCTACAGTCAGGAATATAGAGAAGCTTAGTTTAGATTTTTTTTTCTTTACTTGTGTGAGCCTGTACTGCAATGTTATTTTAAATATTTCCTGTGGTTTTGAACTCTGTCACTGTGAATATATATTTAGTATTATTTTGTTATTTTATTATTTATTATTAAGTATATTTAAACCTTTCATTGTGGCTGATTTGTGTAGAGATATTTACATTTTGAGAGTACTTGCATGTTTATTTGCTTGCACTGTGTGGGACACTCCTAATAGCTTTGCTCTTGGTCAAACTACCATTTGTATTAATATTAATATTACACAGTAAAATTGGTCAACCTTAAAGTAGCTGTCTAGGAGCAACTGGTGGCAGTGGAAACTATAGTCTGGGCAGAAGGGAGCATAGCTAGTAAACCTGTGCTAGCCTCTCTCAGGTGTGTGTGTGTAAATCATTCCTCAAAGAGAGTGTGTGTGTGTGTGTGTGTGTGTGTGTGTGTGTGTGTGTGTGTGTGTGTGTGTGTGTGTGTGTGTGTGTGTGTGTGTGAGCTACTTGGACAGGAACATAAAACACTGGATGGACAGAGAGGGTGCTGGAGTCTTGGATTTGTCACTCAGCCGAGATCTCAACTATGTAGCTGTGCCAGTGGGAAGTCTTATTGGGGATCTGGAGAAAGAGGGAGAAACCAGCCCCGTACTGACTGTGGTCTCTGTGTGCTCTTAAGGGAAATTCCACTTGATGCAGAGAGCTGCATCTGGAAATAATGTATGTGTACTTGTCATCCTCCCAGTGAACATCCCCCCATAGGTGCCAGTGGTGAGGATTGAGGCTGCTTGATTACTGGTCCAGTGGAGGGTCATTACATTAATATATTGAAGTTATAAACTCACAAACTATTCTTTGAAGAGGCTGGCACTTTAAAAGAGCTTCCCTCTCTTGAACATTTAATACTAGTGAAAACAGTTGCATCCAGCTTAACTTGCAGGTGAAAACAGACCTGCAGTTTCAGTATCTGGTCAAATTTTCTCACTATCTTATTCAACAGTGGGGTAATATCTGCAGCCACTTCAGCATTCTGTAGTCTTCAGTGCCTTTAGCAATCCTTTCTTACCCAATATTTTCTTGAGAAATCTTGTCATTGTACTATTAAGCACTGTTTCTTTTTAGCACTCCTCAACTGCACAGAACTTTGAAGAACATCTTTGAATTTTCCTCATATTTTGCCCTGAGGCTTTTAAAATATTAACTTTCCTGGTAAATCACTGAGGATCACTGTCAGTTGATAATGCCAGGCATAAACATTTCATATTTCTTATTATGTAGATAACTTTTTAACTGAATTAAAAATCCACGTTGATTTTGGCCCTTTGTCCCCCATTATTTTTGCCTTTATCTATATTTCTTGAGCAAAGAAGTTGAGAGATATGCTTCTCAGCATTGTATTACAAATTATCTTGACTACTAATGATCTTAATTGCTCATATTTCAAAATATCTACTGCTTGTTGTTAAGACAGGCATTGGTAAATTCTGACATTCTCTCTCCTTCCAGAAAGATCAGCTTTACTTATCATAATAATTTGGTCACGATAGGCCTACTTTAGTCCTTTTCATACCTGAGCCCTTGTGCTCTTCAAGTAACAATGAAGTAAAAGTAGAAATTTCCATATGGTCTTAAGAAGGTGGGCAGGTAAAAGACCAGCAGCTTACAACATAATATTTCAGTATTCTAACAGAGCTATGACAGTCCATGTTACTGCTTCGAGTCTTTTACATAAATTTATTTACTGTTTGATCAGTCTTTTCCAACTTGACATTCTGACTACACATTACCTGGACTGACATAGCATGTTAGAACTCCCATTTTCTAAAACAATTCTGAGTTTTGTACTTGAATATTTCTGAAAATTGTCTTTTCTGACAATATGAAAGTTTCGTAACTTCATACATAGTTTTCAGTCCATCAATAACACACTGATTTGTATTAATCATCACAATTTTTTAATTTTGTTGACACACCTGACCAAATAATAGACCATGCATGCTTTCTTTTTTATTTTTATTTATTGTTATTGCACTTAATTATTCCCAAAGTGTTTCATATTCATATCTGTATTCAACACTTCATGTCTAAGTGGATTTGGTATAGATAATTTGACTGCTTTGACTAACAAGTCTGAAATACAAATTATTCCATCTATAACTGAAAAAGTTTTTCTCTTTGGTTACCCTTTCATGGGAAACTTTTAAAAACATTTTAATTCTGGATGTTCCTCAGAAGATCTTTGACATTCTCTGAACTTACTTTATGTAATAAGTAACTCAGGTATTACTCAGTTAACATCCAGTTCATTTCCAAATAAACCCTTTTTCTATTCATGCAGATATTAACAGTTCAACATACCCACTAAATGCATTTGACTTCCTCCCTTGTAAATAATTTGTAGTCCATATTTTTGGAAATGAAAAAACATTCTTTGCAATCTTGGCGGTGCCTTAAGCAATGATTTTTTTTTTGAAAATGCCATGTAATGGCTTATAGACGCACCCATTTTTTACACATCTGTCATTAAATATACTGAAAAGATGCAAGACTTTCTTAGAGGTAGTGAGCGTGGTTGTGTAAATGTAATGCTAAGCACTGTGGTCAATAACAAATTCAATAACTAATGTCATAAACATGTTAGTAAGAACTGACCAGCATTAATATCTAGTTTTTTAAGGGCTTAACTAGTTAAACAATTTTTATTTTAAACATATAACACAAATAATACTTGTTTACATTTTAAATAACAGACTAGTTAATTAGTTAACTATATACAATACTTACATTTAGCCTGACATGAGTAGACTTAAGATACAACACATTTATGAAATAGATAATCATAACACTCAGTATATAGGTCATCAGGAGGAGACTGATACCAATTGTCAGGTGTCAATCAATGACAAGACTTTCTTCCAAGGATTATTAACTAATTCCTTAGGGAACATTCTTAGTTCTTTGATTTTTATCTCCAGTAATGCTGTCTTCTTTAGAAAACACAAGAAGTCCTCCATGGTGGGTGCTGTGTTAGCGTTCCATATCCTAGTTATGCATTCCCTAGCTATTGCTAGCATTGTCCACAGTAAATATATGTTAGTTTTATTCATAAAAGAACCTTCATTTATATTTAATAAAATTAGAGCTTTAGTCATAACAAATGTATCTGTATAAATTGTTTGTAAGAAATTATTATTATCATTCCAAAATACTTTAATATCCATACAGTCATAAAAAATATGAGACCAATCTGCTTTAGATGACCATTGACATATCCAACATAACCCATTACAGGAAGAATTGATTTTTGAAATTTTATCAGGGGTTAAAAAGGATCTATGCAGAAATTTCCAATTAAATACTCTCTAGTATTGACAGTAAGATGTTAGTTTAACTGATCGTAGTATGTTTGATTTATTTTCTGATGATAAAGTTATCAATATCCCTTTTGTAATATATTGCCAATAAGTTGTTTTAGGAACTGTTTTATAATTTTTATTATATTATATAAATATGAGATTTCATTCTTCATATTGGCATTATTATATATAATTCCAAACAACCCATTTATAAATTTTGGAGTATTCTTAAAAGATTAACTATTTATTATTCTGCATAGATCCTTGGTGTATGTCAAAACATTCTGTAATACTCACCAGTCATGAGAAGTTAATCTATAAGTTGATGACAAATATTGTGCATCTAAGACTTGGTGATTTTTTTATGCAATGCTGCCAGCATATTAAGTTCTTATGTTCCCAGGAAGTAAGGATATCTCTATGCATCCTATCTGGAAACTTCTTAGTAATACTGAAAGATACTAAAAATATGAACTAAAGCTTTAAGTTGTTGTTTGTCTTTCGGCTTTTCCCGGTAAGGGGTCGTCACAGCGAAACTCCAGTCCGCTAATGATTGGCAGTAGATTTTTATGAAACACTGAGGTGCCAGCTCGACGCCCAACCTTCAACGAAGGCACGCCCATTTACGCACGCATGTCTTTCAAATGTTATCCAACCATGGGGAGGACATGCAGACTCCACACAGAAGGCACTCCCAAGCCCAGACGAGAATCGAACGGGAGAACCTCTTGCTGTGAGGTAACAACGCTACTGCTGTACCCATTCATATTAACACATTTTCTGAATACATCAAAGAGATGATTAATTAGATTTAATTTAGTAGATTTTGTTATATTATATTGTAAGTTTAAACTCAGTGAATACCATAATTTATTATCTTTATCCATTACTAAGGAATTTGTTATTTTCATTTGTTATTATGATCGAAAGCATCAGTTTCCAATTAGATGTGTAAGTAGGATTTATCCAGTCTATCACAGTTTTAAGTATGGAAGCCCTTGTATAAGATTCAATATCTGGGAAATGTAGTCCTCTATGTTCTCATTGCCTAATATGATATGAGAACGCAATTCTGTTTCTATTAGGGTACCATAGAAACCTTAACAATATCGAGGTTATTTCCTTGAGAAAGCATTTCGCAGGTATTAATAAGATAGCTTGCGCTACATACAAAATTTTAGAAAGCAGTACCATTTTTATCAATTGTAATCTATCCTCAGATGTTATAAATATATTATTCCACTTGTTCACTAAAGTATTGATTGAATCAATGATCTTTTTATAATTGACGTTTAATATCTCTTTTATATTTTCACATAAAACAATCCCCAAATAATTTGAGGTGGAGACTTGTTTGCCAGTGATGTGATTCCCACCTACTTGTACTCCCTTTTTTGTTCAATAACAAGAATTTTGATTTTGATTTATTAAAATGAAGACCTGAGAGCTTATGAAACTTTCCTATCAATAAATCTACTTCATCTAATACTTATTTTGAATTGTGTAAGGTAAGAAGTACATCATCGGCAAAGAACATTATTTTAGAGCTATATTGGTTAGATGTATCTGTGCCCTTTATCTTTGGGTTGCTGTGTATTAATATAGCAAGTATCCCTATGGCTAGTGCAAATAAAATGGGTGACATGGGACAACCTTGTTTGGTACCGCTAGTAATCTGAATTGCCTTGGAAGTAAAGGGTCCTATTTTAACATAAGCTAAGTTATTTTCATAGACATTCTTTATAAGTGTAGTAAAAGAGAGGGGAAAGTCAAATATACTCAGAAGTTTAGTTAAATAATCCCAATTTAAGGAATCAGAAGCCTTTTCTATGTCCAAGACAATTATCAAGGCTTCTTGATTTTCTCTATTTAAGTAATCAATTAATGTTAGTATCCTTTTAATGTTGTCATGTGTGTGTCTATTGTGTATAAATCCAGTTTGATTATTATTGATTATTTTGGATAGTTGGACTTTTATTCTACTTACCATAATTGATATAAATATTTTATAATCGTTATTCAGCAATGATATTGGTCTATAAGAACTAAAATAGCTAGAGTCTTTATTTTATTTTAAAATTTCATTAAATATTTTGATACTAGTGCCCTTGATTTGGTTAAATCCCACTGGTAGGCGCTCTCTACCAAAACTAACATCATAGTTGTTTTTACTCACCCATGAATTATACTTGCTGCTGTTTGGACCCACCCCCCATTCATCCTTGACTCTGTTTGGACACCACAAAAGCAGCTGCTGGTTGAGATAAAATGATGAAAAAATAATAATTTGTTCTCTGATAACATGCTTAATCTTAAACAGAGCTGTGATATGACTTCGTTAGGATAAAGCCAGTAATCCATGAATGAACATGAACATTAGCATGGTACATACTATGAACATATGTGCACATGTGGCTGGAGAGTACTGCAAGGCTCCACCAGATATGTCAAGGCAGTGGAACTGTGACTTGAGCATCCCAAATACATGCTCTATAATTATGCTGATTTGTGCGTTTGGCTCATTATGGCATTCTTGTGTGGTTGTGTGTGCATTTCTGATGGGTTTCATCATCCATGGCTCCATTGCATAGCCAGCATCCCCCACCAGATGGCCATACAGGATGCCCCCACTGCCAAATGCCTGGTACAGCTGTGATGAATGCCAGATGTGGGAGTCATGATAGCTTCCAGGGCTGCCAGCACACGCATTCATTATAATGCCCTGGGCATTGCACATGACCTGGCAGTTAATGGAGGGGAATCCCTTGTGGTTTATGTAGACCCTACCCTGTTCACCGGGTGGTGCTTTGATGTGGATGTGCGTGCAGTCTATGGCACCCAGTCCCTCCAGGTATTCTGCTACACAGTGGAAGAGATGCATATTGCTGGTCTTCTCCTCACGCGTGTTGGGGAAGTAAATGTGCTCACTGGCATGTGGTAGCATGGCATCCAGGAACTGGTGGAGTACCCTGGATGTAGATGCCTGTGAGACCCTCATGATGTCCCCAGTAGGTCTTTGGAAAGTACCTGTAGCAAGAATTCTTAAGGCTACACATACCTTGGTATCCACTGGGATGGGTTCCCCCTCTGTTGGTTCTAGCTCTGAGTTGAGGCTGGCATAGCTCGGTGATTTGCTGAAGTATGTCTCGGTCCACCCTGTAACATTCTACTATCTCCAGATCATGTAACCCCTGGTAAGTTACCCTGGGTCTGAACACTCTTCTCCACCTCCTTGGTCTGTGGTGACTGTCAGCATTATCCTCCTCTCCACTGTCAACCTCTAGCACATACTGATGGATCAAAGCAATGGCAGCCCCTAACATTTTTCCAGTTAAAATCCCCCCAAATGTGTACACCAATGGTGCAGAGTTTGTGGGAAAAAACAGACTGTAAGGTGTTTCCATACTTTATACTGTTGTGCTGCAGATGCTGCCTGTATGATTGGCTGACTATGATACATTCCAGCTGCCACCTATATTACTCATGGCTTTGATTTGGCCACTGTGAGTACTAGAGAAATTAGTGGTAATTTGTGCATGATTGCCTTTATTCTGCTGTTGACCTTTTTTTAATTATTTTTTACTTACATCTCCTCCCATTTTCAGCTATGCAGCCACCTACCATCTGTATTATTGTCTGCTTTGCATAGTCCATTGTAAGCTGCTACAGTCCCATATTAGTGATTTCTACTTAATTTCTCCTTTATTGTGCTGTTGCCCTTTATTTCTTTTTTTTACATCTCCTCCCATTTTCAGCTATGCAGCCACCTGCCAGCTGTATTATTGAGTGCTTTCAATGGCCCATTGTGAGTTGCAGAATCCCATAGTGCTGATTTGTACTGCATTTCCCTTGTTCTGCTATTTCCTTTTTTTCCTATATTCTTCCTGTTTAAGCCCAGGTGCACTGCGTAGACCCATTTAACTAGTGTAAACAGCAAGAAATGGCCCTCCCCTGGGTGCAAACATGCTCCTCAGTTCATGGAATAAGACTTTACAGCCTCAGACTCACCTCCTCGCTTAGCTGTGGTTAGCTAAGCACAAACCTGGGCAACAGAGCTCCAATGTGCTTACAACAAGCATGACACACACCCTTTTCATGTTAGTTGCTCCTCCTGCCTACACAATGGTGTTAAAGCTCCTACATAGTTAGGAGCAGTGTGACACTTAGAAGACTTTTGTGATTCAGTATAAGTCCCCTCATTAACATACCCCATTGCCTTAATCTGTAGTTACTGCACTACACAAGAGCCTTCCCCCTTAGCAACCACTGTTACCTGCCATTGTTTTGATTCTGCTTGCCATAGAGTATAATGGCAAAATGCAGGTTTCACTTAAAATTGACTTTTCACTATTTTTTTTTATTTTCCCCACGATCCTGTTTGAGCAATGCTGTCTGATGCTTCAAAGGCTGAGATCAGCCACAATAAAATAAACTTTTATTTTTATTGAAATTAAGAGGTTTTACATGCCAGTGGCCATATATTTGGCCATTGGCATGCCTACAGATTAGGGTACATGCTTTTATTTGAGCTGTCATTGCTCCGTTTTCATTTTTGCAGAAATGTATTCAGCTAGTAGCCGAATACATTTCTGCACCTTATACTAATGTATTCAGCTAGTAGCCGAATACATTTCTGTACCTTACACTGTTCCTGCACAGTTGCCTGCCTGCTTCCTGGATCACGGTTTTCACCAGCAAATGAGGTAATTAGCATCCTGCATGGGTTTCCATGCAGGAACAGTATCAGCTTGCTTGTGCACTCAAAATGGCACGTTTCTGGATCACTGGGTGGCCATATTCCATGCAGGAGTGGCTACACTGCTCCTCCATGGGAAAATATGCTTTGTGAATCCCACGGACTGTCTATTTGTGTGCAGACTTATATGTTCTATTCATGTCTACATGCCTTTTTCACTGGATACTCAAGCTTCCTCTCACCTCACAGAAATGTGCTGTTGATTGGCTACACCACTTTTCCATATATACGTTGTATTTACAAGATGCTGCTCCTTGACTGACAGTTGCATGAGGAACCAACTCAGCCAGCACAAGTCAACAAAGTTGAACTTCCCAGTCAAAGTTTTCTATAGGAAATAACTGCTGATGCAGTTTTTAAGTGTGCAATGACAGTGACTCCTTTCTTTTCAGAGATTTCCCCTTTCTTCATATTTGTAGAATCATAGAGACTCTATCTGTCTGTCTGTCTATCTATCTATCTATCTGATTTATCTATCTGTCTATCTATCTATCTATCTATCTATCTATCTATCTATCTATCTATCTATATCTATATGTCTCTGTATCTGTATCTATATCTGTACCTATCTAGTGATCACTCTCTCTGTCTCTCTATATATATATATATATATATATATATATACACACACACACACACACACACACACACACACACACACACACACACACACACACACACACACACACATGTGTGTGTGTGTGTGTGTGTGTGTGTGTGTGTGTGTGTGTGTGTGTGTGTGTGTGTGTGTGTGTGTGTGAAGCATTCATTATATCATTGGTTTGGGGGAATTGCCCATGCAAAAACCTCTTATATTTAATATTTTCATGGGGTGGACTGCTTGGGAAATCTACTACTTTGAGATTTGTAACTTGCAGACTTGTAATGGAAGTGTATTTACCTTTACCCTTCTGGGTGGCATTATGGTTATAAAGGTTCTAAGAAGTGTCAGTATACTCTCCCTCTTAATACATTATACCTTTCAGCTGTCCAGATTTTCACAGAATGTCCAGATTTCTGCCTCATATTTTTGGCCTGTTCCTGATAAAATTTGTGGTTTTCTAGCAAATCATGAAGGATTGAAGCCATTAAATAATGACATACATATGAGTTTCAGACTTCATGTCCTTCAGAAAATGCATGCTAACACAAATACTGTTATCCTAGGGACTTCATAAGTTTATAAGAGCAATATTTAAAATATGTCCCTGTTTTGGAGCCTTTGCCCCCATTATTTTAGACTTTGTCCAGATTTCATGCCTTGAGAGGTTGAGAGATACGTAATATGTGAATATATTACATTTACATAAAAACGTCCCTACCTTTCTGTATGTCCAAGTGTATGTGTCTAGCTGCTGAAGGTTTCTGGGTAATAGTTTCTGCAGTTTTCTGCTTCATTCATGCTATGTTGTCCAGAACAAAACGTGTTTAGTTGCATGGTTTAGCTAAGAATGTGCTTACAAGAAAGTATATTATTCCTAAAGTGATTAGCTCAGTGAATTATTACTATCTTTGCTATATCAATGATCACCAAATCACTGAGAAAGAATAAAGCATGCATTTTAAAGTGTATTTTGTTCTGTCTATAAGTTAGTGTGCCCTTGGAGTTAATATAAATATACAAAAGGTGAAAGGGTTGCATGCAGGCCTGCCATTATGAGAAATATTTATTTTGTCTTATTTTGTCTAATTTTCTTTCATTATATTGTCATGCAGGCCATTTACCTGATTGCCTTTCATGGTAACACTACTGAGGTGTTTCAATTCACGTTGTTATGTTTTGAGTGCATGCATTTCAAAAGTACAATGTGTACATAGTTTAAATCAATCATATAACTCTACTTTCCTAAGTCTAAATGTTTTTGAAACATGTTTTTATCAGTTTTTTATGAAGGTTGAAAAGGTTAGTGCAGGATATCTGGCACAGCTCTGTAACCATCCACATTTTTCCTTTTACTGTTCCACTGGAGAACAACAAAAGTATTAGCAGTCTCTGGAAGACTCAACAGTAATCTCTGTAAAAAGCTCCCATAGGATAGATGAACAGGTAGGGAGGTCTATGTATTCAAGGAGAAAGAAAGGTACCCAGAAAAGAAGGAAATAAACTCTGTGCAGTTGCTACCCAAAAGACTGGAAAATATGTCTGAAACCACAAGTGGTATGGAAGGGGCTTATACTGCAAATGACAACATCTTTGGAGATGTAATGGGAGAGATCAAAAATGAACTCATCCTTGCAAAAATTTATGGAGAAAACTCAGCAAAGGGCTGAGCGACACATACAGACATAATGCAAGATACCATTCAAGAAGCAGAGCAACTGAGACTCAGACAGAAGCCCTTGAAGCCAGGCTTGGTATAATGAAAGATTTGCTGAGGGATCATCAGGACACAGTGAGAAGGAAAATATCCATTTGAATGGAGTGCCAGTAGGCTTGGAAGGGAGAGACTGTGAAGAGGTGGTGATAAAACTGCTAAGCGAATGGGCAGCAATGCCATTGCCAGAACTCAAAATAGAAAGAGGTGAAAGAACACCTTGGTCACTGGTCAACCACTGCACTCCGCGGTAGATTATAATCTGGTTTGAGACATTTAAGCAAAAATAATAGATTCTCTCATGCTGATGGAAAACAGGGGCAGAACTGACAGGCGGTTCCTGTAGGATACATGTTGATCAGGACTACTCAGCCACCAAAGGAATGAAAAGATCAGCTTTCCTTCCAGTGATAAGGCTTTCAAGGCACAAGGGTGTAAAGGTGAATCTACTTTACATGGCAGTATGAAACTTCAAAAGGACCAAGAACAACTGAAGATTCCAAGGAATCACAGAAGTGGCTACAAGAAAGCAGCCCCTCCCCCACATTTCCACTCTTTATGTGGATAATTGTTTAACGATACCAGGAACCTGATGAGAATGGGAATCAATGGGACACCAAGAAAACAAACATGGATGAGTCTTTGCAATATTCAAAAAAATACCAGGTACTTAAGGAGCACCCAGAGGTTTCTCAGCATTTGTGTCTGAAATACTGTACCATACACAGAAATGGAGACTGAAAGACATGCTTACTGTATGTCTGACTTATGACTGTTCTTGAATGTAGTGTACACATGAAAGACTTTTATATTATGAGATAAAGCATGAGGTGAAGTACATTTTAAGGAGTATTAGCAGTGCTAAAATCAACTCTGTGACTTACTGTGATGGGGGATGAGAAAATAAAAAGGCATGATGAGTGAAATTTGTGAAATTTGTTAACACAGGGACAACCACATTAACCACCCTAATGCAGATGAGTGATCTGTGCAGATATCTGTATGACTCTGCAATAGTAGCAGGCATATAAACTATACCATGGGTGTGAATGGGTGGGGTGGTAACAATTAACCTACACACAGAAGACAAAGGTCACAAGGCGGGGTGTCCAAGGACAGCCTTGATGGAGAGTGTGGAGCCTATTTTGGGATATGTGAACTCATGCCATGGAAGTGCTTTGCACATTTTTGTATATAGTTATTCTAGCTAGTTGGTTAGTTAAAATATCCATTTGTTTTTGTTGTGTTGTTAGACTAAATTGCCAAAAAGTTTACTTTGAGCTGACTGGACAATGAACTATTAAGGGAAATATTAAAGTTACACATCAATCGGCAGTGCTGATACTGGCAGAATTCAGAAAGTACCTTTTAAGAAGTGACAAGGGGGCTACACAAAAAAGAGCAAAGATTAAGGGCTACATGAGATGGGGTAAAACCAAACAATAAATTCAAACTAAAAGTTTTGAAGAAATGTAATGGACGAGTTAACACTGCTGAGCTCAAATGTTAATGGACTGACAAGCCTGATGAAAAGAGAAAAGTTTGGCACAGCTCAACTTTTAATCTCTAGACTGCTATTACAGCACTCCTAACAATAATTCTGCAATGGATTTGAATTATCTGAGTTGCATTTTCTCCATGTTTATTTTGTTGGCTAATCCAGTTGATTTCTTATAAACTTCCCCAAAAAGAGATTATAGCATTTTATTAAGGGAACAAAAATTGCTTCTACTAGCCGTGACACAAAATCAATATTACAACAGTATTAGAGCCGTGACAAAAAAATCAATATTACAACAGTATTAGTATTTTACAGACATAAAAAACAAGTGTAATTACTGAGGGGATTGCCCTTCTGCATTAGCCAGTCCTGTGAATCTTCATATTCTAGAAACTACCAACAAAGGCACATGTAGCATTTTGTGTTTGCAGTAAAAACAAACAATGTCACACAACCTGCTGAGAACTGCAGAGAAAACAAACAATCATATATTAGCTTTATAGATGTTAAGGCTTGGAGGTAAAAGTATACTCCATTACATCTAATTTTTAGTAACCTTGTAGTTAGCATTGCAGTAAGTTTCAATATTAATGCATCTTTAAGATCTTGCTGTGATATAAAGACACATGTAATGTCAAATTAACTACTACAACTTCCTTAGAGAGTCAACTTGCAGGGACAATTTGTACTTCAGAGGAAGGAAAAACACTCTTAGATTTGTCTTTAATGTCATTTCAGCATTGCATCATGACTCTTAAAAAGATTTAAATTTAATTAACTAAAAAAATCTTATTAAACGGTGCTTATTTTGTTAAGAAATAGAAGCATATTAACACGGTTATGTTGATCACAGTGTGATTTTAAAGAAAATGACATTAAGTCAACTCAGAGTCTGGTTTATTAAAATTTTAACCATTATTATACAAATGGATGGATGATCATTAGCCTATCAACTGCAGGAAAGGTGTCAACTATATTTTCAACAATTATCCAGGCACATTGTAGTTTGTGCCCTATCACTTAATAATCTTGTCTTTCTGATCTAATTGTCCTGTTATCTGTCATGTCAATTTTTTCTCAAATCTAAGACAGTCCTGCCTCTCTCCATAATGTCAAATACAGCTCATGAAGTTTTAGCCATATATCTGCTAACCTGAATATTATGGATTAATCAGTATAGACCAAGACTCATACATGTTATTGAAAATGAAAGCAATATTTATTCAGCTCATCTTTGAAAGAAAATAAAATTAAATAGAGAAGCAAGTAATGCCATATTTTGTCAATATTTCCAAATGCATTATATTCCAGACATTTTTACAATGCTATCAACATTGCCCATGTGAAACATGTCTTCTGAGGTATTGTTACCTACCTGAAACTTTGTAAGGCTTAGAGCTCTGCTTTCTAGCTTATATGGAAATACTAGACAGTCTATAGTTTATTGCTTATCTAGTCAAATACCCATTCCCCTTTATGAAATAATAAGCTATTTTCACATCACAAAACCTGCTCCCAACTAAAACAGGTCTTATATCTTACATCCTTTTCATAATTCCTTGGGAACATTCAACTATTTAACCACGGATCTGTGTTGGATATTAATTAATGAGCTTATTGGACCGAGCAGTACTTCATACATTACTGACATACCTCTCAACCTGGAGACATCAAAAATCTGGACAAAGGCCCGTGAAAAAGTAGGTACAACTGGCCAAAAATCTGGATACTAATCAACATAAATTTGCATGTATAATAATGTAACTCTGCCCACTCCAGTGGAATTGTGGGATACCAACATTCAAATAATTGTGAAAAATGTTCCCAACTTAACATTAACGCTGAAAATATACATAAACACAGAAACAAGCACCAGTAAAACTCCCTTTACAGCATTAACAAAAAATCTTAAGGGAAGTAGTAGGCTATAGGAATGTAAAACACTGTACATTCTATTTTCCCCCTACCACACTTCTAGCATGTACACACTCACATCATATTAGCTGCATCATTACATAAATTCATTAAAGTAACATACATCAGTAAGTGTAACATCATATATAAAAGAATTATGCACTCTATTAATCTTAATAGGAAACTAAAGTCTGCCATAACAATCATTGGTATAACAAGTAACTGGTGTAGAGCAATGATCATTAAAGCTGTGATCACTGCAAGACTCTACATTTCTTAATTGACATTTCCCCCACCTTATCTTCACCAATAATCTAAACACATAAATGAATGGGTATGTTTTCCGCCAAACCTACTGTTGGGACATGTGTCCTACTGTTCTACAAATCTTGAAATGTATTCCAGTTAATGTTCCCTGTTCAAATACTATCATTGGTGGCCTGTTGCTATCAATGTAACCTGCATGCCGGTGTAATGCCCACTGTGTTTCCATATATGCATGTGTTCTGTTTGCTAGGCAAATGTTCCAAATCTGTTATTTTGGGTTAATGGGAATACTCATGCATGCTGTTATAACTAATCCTGGAATGTGTTTACCATTACTAACCAACATATGTTCTAAAACTGCAACACCATAGCACGTCTAGGAAGGCCGATCCCAGCAGATCTGCCTCTTCCGCCTCATCTGGCCATGGCACCGGGCCCCAGCACTTCTGGGACCCACCCCAATACCTCTTCATCCACTGGTCCTGCACCACCTTTGGGTGTAACCACCTCAGGGGATGGGGCTCGTCCCCCCCTGGGCACGGGTGCAGATAGGATCCTGTCACCTGAAACCAGGTCCAGGGTCTGGTGCGTAGTGATCTCCACAAGGAAATGGGAGATCTGCTATGCCAGCTTGAGGGTCACATGTGTGCATTTAGATGGTCAGCCTGCCCCTCCTGCACAGACCCATCACAGCCACCTTTGGGGCTGTAAAGGTGCAGTGGTAACTGCCCATGGGTGAGGACCTTAGTCTCACTGTATCCATTTGAGGGCTCATGGGCTTCCAATTACCAAACACCCCTTCCTGCCCAAGGTGTTTACCCCCACATGTGTCATATACTGCCCCTTTCTGCTGTCTTGTCTGTCTTGTCTGTATTCCTACCCAACTTACCTCCCCAGTTATACCTACTATCCTTCCCCAACATCCCACTCTCACCTTAACAAAAAAGGGCAATCTGTTCCCAAAAAAATTACTCCCCATACATAGCTGTCCATTTTGCATACTTGCCCATTGGACACATACAATCTGGTCCAATTGACTTGACAACACATTACTGTCATCCTCACCCCTCTCTCAGGGGTTTGAGTGTCCAAATTTGCATTCAAATTTTGTAAAAGTGCACAGCTGTTGCTGTATAACAAATGGACAGCTATGAACCTTCCCTACTCCCGTCCTGCACATCCCTAGCTACCTATCATCTTGTTCTTCCCTCTGTGTTCTCCTTTTTACACCACTGTCCTATCACCCCTTTTTTCTTTTCTTTAAAGAAATTAGCCTGGGGTAAGTGAGAATAAGCAGCAATAAGTGAGTTTGTGTGTTGCTAAGTGATGCCTACACAGATTAAGCAGTTTCCCATTTATCCATGTGTTGGTATCCCTTACCATTGCACAAACCCACTTACAACTACTTAAAACTGCGTTAATCACTCTATTTCCCTTAGTCACTGTTCTGCCCAGCAAAAACATAAACAACCCTGCCAAGTCTTGGGCCCAGGACCCTGCACACTATACTCAGAGAACATACCACAACACCATCTAAGCTATAAAAATAACTGCTGCTTTTTCAAATATATTATTCAGTATAGGTATAGAACAGTAGGGGAATAACACTGTGGAATCACTCATGTTTAGTATATATAAATATACACATAAAAGATGAGTATGGTGAGAGATACATATGAAAAAGTATTTACCACAAATATATTGAGATCTACATATGAGACAAATACCTGTAGAATATAGACATACATATATTTACATAACTATAGATTTATATATATATATATATATATATATATATATATATATATATATATATATATATATTACTGCAAGAATTCTGGACAAAGGCTGTCAAAATGGGTGGACTATGGGCCAAGATTAGGGACATAATGTACGTACTGCAGGTATCAATGTAGAATGTTGCTACAGTAACAGGATTTGTGTCGACATACATGTGCATAGGGATGTAAATTCAAAAAACAAAATGTATGTCAGCATTTACTGACAGAAATACTCACATCTTCACAGTGATGTACCAGACATATAGGCAATAATGAATATGCGGAACAGACTGGAAATATGAGCAATAGACCTGGACAGTCTGAAACAATCTGGCTAGTTGAGAGGTATCCTCAGAACACCTTGGTGCGACAAAGCATAACCAAGCCTGTCAAAGGGGGAGACATGAAAATGTGGACATATCTGAAATACCGGTGAAGATGAGCTGACAGTTGATGCAGTAACACACTCCTGTTTGTTCTACCATATATTGAGTGGAATAGCACAATTCCAAAACCCAATCACTTCCCAGTAGTTAGTCACTTAAATCTTCACATCATCCCACTGATGTGTCAGAAATACACAACACTTATAGGGACCAGGCAACAGTACATCCGCCTAATATCTGGACATAACACCAAATTAGGGAAAATACACTGAGCTGCTAACCATGTCACCAAGCAATATCCAAACTACAGGCAGACTGACACAACAAACCAATCTTGCTATGGGGGAATGCCCATGTAATTGCAAATATACCAGGCACTTCAGGGATGTAACAGCACTGAGAAACAGACACCAGTGTGAAGGTGTATACAATATAAGGAGTGTGAACCAAACTGTCAGGATGTTTGACACACACACTACCCCTACATATACTGGCCCAATGCACAGTGTAGTATGATGCCTGTCCATGTTATGGGGTATGTCCCAGTCTTACCCTACAAACATGTAACACTTGATAAAGCACCAGAAACTGAATAAGTATGCAAAGTCAGATAGAAAAGGAAACATAACACTCACATCTACCACCCCCCAATAAATAACATATTCACAATACACTGCTACACAGTTCTGACAGTCTGTCAACAATAGCCAGAAATGCAAAGGCCTTACAACTGTACACACTCCCAAAGAATGTCCAGGCCTTGTCATCATATATAAGGCCTCTTACTCCCAAAATGTCTGGCAGTCTGATACCTAATTGGGATGATATACTGACTGTGACACTGCTAGGCCAGGTAAAGGGATGTCACACATATGTCCAGATGTGAACTGTGAACACAACTATGTTATGCATGTTTGTCTCAGAAATGTCATGCACCTATACACGGTAGTTGCATAGAGAAATATTGTCACAACTGTGTGTGTTGGACTGCATGTGATATACCGAGCTCATACCATTCAACTGTCGATTGTTATGCACACTGACCATATGTGTGCCTCATATTTGTAGTCATTTACTCAAAGAGTCGTGTCATGTCTTACAAATAATTGACAATCTGTGAACAATGACATTACAACATCTCCATCCCTTTTATTTGGCCATTGCTGTTTGGGGTCCCCACAGCAGATCATCTCCCCCCCCCATGGCTTCCAGTCCTCTGCACCTTGCTCTCACACACCAATACACCTGCATGTCTGCCATCACCACATGCATACACCTTTCGTAGGCCTTCTGCTGTCCCTGTAACCTGGCAGCCTTACCTGTTACAAGATATACTCAGCATACCTCCTCAGCACATGTCCAAACCAACATAATCATGCCACTGTCTGGCATTGTCCCCAAGCCATCCTACCTGGCTGACCCACTAACATACATGTCCCTAATCCTATCCTCCTTGTCATACACAGTGCACATGTGAACATCCCAAACTCTGCTGTGTCCACCCCTGAATCCTGTCTGTTTTTACAATTCCACTGTCTGCAACCAATATAATATAGCCAGTCACACTACCTCTTGTAGACTCTCCATATCACGCTTAATGGTACTTGTCTGTCACAAATAACTGCTGACTCCCCTCCCCATCACACACAACCTGTCTGCACTCTTGTAAACATCACACCCACACTATCCATGTCTCTGAACTGGTGTTCCCAAGTAGTTAAACCTATCCACCTTTCAAACTGTATGCCCTGCATTGTCACCATTCCTCTGCCCCCCCATTCACACACATGTATTGTTCCTTAGTCCTGCTAACCATCATACCTCCCCTCTCTACAACATACCCACACCTCTCCAGGGTCTCCCCAACCTGTCCCCTAATCTCACTACAGACCATAATGTCATCTGCAAATTGCACAGTCAACAGGGGCCCCTGTCTGATCATATCTGTCAACCTGTCCCTCACCACTGCAAATATCCCTGATGTACTCCTACCTCCACCTTAAATGCACCTATCACATCAAACCTAGAAATCACTGCTGTCACTTTAGCCTCTTACATATCCTGTAGGTGTCTGACAGACTCCTCTGGCACCCCTGACCTCCACAAACAATACCACAACTACTCTCCAGGAAGTATGCCATATGCTGTCTGTAGGTGCAAATAGACACAATGCAGCTACATCTGAGCTTCACTGTAGATCTCCATCAACACTTTTAAATCAACATTTGCATCATACCTCTCAACCTGGAAATATCAAAAATCTGGACAAGGCTCATGAAAAATAGGTACAAATCTGTACACTGATTAACACAAAATTTGCGTACATAATTATGTAACCCCACATACTCCTGTGGAATTGTGGGATACCAACTTTCAAACATAAACTGAAGAACGGACAACCAAAATATAGAACCAGAGTCCCCCTGCAGCCATTCCAATGTCCCATTACCTGGCTATTTCACCCCATTTACCATAAACACTAATGTGCATACTGCTTTACTTCTACAATTACTATTTGGATTTTATTTTTACATTTTATAGCATAATGCACAAACACTAATAGACATCTGCTACACAAAACAATACTGTCTCACAATGAAAATAGACTTAGCATTAAAACTTCTCTGCCCTTGAAACTCACGTTCATTGAAACAGCATTGAAACCCACACCACATCCAAAGAAAATGCATCTGGCCAGTGGTCAATAAAGATTACGTTTGGGCTGTTTTCAAATGACAGGCTCCTTGCACACTAAACAAGAAACATGCATGTGTTCTTTGATACACCTTTCTAACTTTATTAAATTATATTCCTTGTATAATACAGCACACTTGTTAGAGCACATTTTAAATTCACTGTCTTAACATTTTTCCAGTAGGCATAGGCAATGAAACAAAAGGCATGAACCAATAATGACAAAACTGCCAAATTCAGAACATTTCCATCATAAAGGTCTACTTACACACACACACACACACACACACACACACACACACACACACACACACACACACACACACACACACACACCTTCTCTTCTCATAATAAACAGCATAACATTCCCTTCTCATTCTCATTCTTATAAACAGCCGCAGCATAATGTACCTTGTCTCATAAACAGCCGCAGCATAATGTACCTCATCTCATAAACAGCCGCAGCATAATGTACCTCGTCTCATAAACAGCAGCAGCATAATGTACCTCGTCTCATAAACAGCCGCAGCCTGCAACTTCCAACTGAGAATTTTAATGTTTTATGCAGTAACACGAAATCTGTCTTATTAAGTTTCAGATACTTAAACTACTGTATTTTTGGCTGCTGTTTAGTCTATTAATATATAGTGAGGTAATTATTTCTGTCATTTAGTGTTACAATCTCTTATCTTTTACTTTTCTAAGAAGAAGAAAGCATATTCACCACTCTTCCCTTTCTTTCTTTTTAGAATTTTTGATACATAATAAGTAATCTGGTTTCTAAGGACCTTCATATTCAAGTATTTCAGCACACTTTTATGAGGTAACCTAAGAAAAATATAACAACACTTAATTAAAAAAAGAGTTAATTCCTAATCCAGTTAGAACCTCTAATTGAACTAACCATCACTGACAAGGGTTTCTGGACTAAACTCGTTACTTGAGTACCAAGTAGTAAATTCAATAAATAAACAGATACCTGTGCTTCCCCTAATGCTAACAAATATACCTTCTAGCTTGTGCAATCCATCAACTTCCAGCAGAAATGGATTTAAATTTCATTAAATGTGTTTAATGTTTCTCATTTTATTCCTTACTTTCACTCCATTTACACACTCTAACCATTCCTATTTCAACACTGCTCTGTTATTTTCTCCCTTCTAGTTAATATTCACAGTTCATGTTAAGTATGTTATTTATCAAATAAACTTATTTATTTCAATAATTTATGTAGCTACATTAGGGTGGCCTAATGGTTAAGGTGTTTGCCTTACAAACACAAAGTGCTGGGATTGAGTCTCACACAGGATAATTGGCTAGGCTTAAAATGGCTTGCAAGGGCAGTTAGCTTAGTACTAATCTATGAACCTATATATTTAAAGTAGGAATGTCATTCAACACTCATTTATACTATATAATTTCAAATGTTAGACCTGAAGTTGTAAAAGCGTTGTATTCAATCAGTCCTACTATTCCCTGAAACTACCCCACAACAGCAGCAAGTCATTATAAATAAAGACTCTTATTATTTCTCATATGTAGGTGCTGTACCTCCTCTGGCATTCTGAGTCATCATCTGAAACCACTGTGTTTTTCTGTATCCTTTGGTCTGTGAGTCAGACTTAACATCATAAAAACATTCATCTGCATATACCTCGTCACTCTGCATTCTTTTTAACTGTCTGACCTACCTAACAGCAAACTAGCCACATGATACTTTTCATGTATTTCCTTTTAATTCTAGTAGCTCATGTCACAGAAGATTGCTGAGAATATGGAGAATATGTATATTAATTAGGCAGTTCTTTCAGAGAAAATAGCATCTGATCAGGTACCTTTTCACAATGATCAGTTTAGTGCATCTGGCAGCACCCATAAACTTTAAGGGTCCGTCTGTACAATATTAGGATAAATGGGAGAAATTGCAGAAGATTCTCTCTCTAGACGATACCACTTTGTGCTTTATGCTGACAAACAATCAAATCACTAGAAAGAAGGCAAAACTGGGATGCATATTGTCTTAAGTTTTGTGCGGATAATGAATTAAGTCACTACACAGCTACAATTCATATTTAAAATAGATTAACACACTGTAATACATTCACTACTTTTTACAAAGTTTTACATTTCATACCCATTATAACGAGTCCATTTTGCAGCACTCATTGCAGCAGCATAATTCATCTCATAAACAGTTACTTCCAGCAAATACCACTCTTGCAGATTCCTGCTTGGAACCATCATTCTCTTGCATCTGGAAATAATGTACGCATGAGCTAAGCAGCTAGCTCAATTCCAACAGGCTGGCAGGCCATTTCACGGAGCTGAAGTCATCGCACACGCGATGATGTCAGCTCAAAAAGCTAGAACAAAAAAATTGAAAATAAAATGCCGAGAAATTTGGAAATTAATGGGTGCCACTTGGGAATCATGGCACCCCATAATTTGGACCCCAAAACTTGGAAAAAAATGAGTAATTTGGGATGGTTGGGAGGTATGATTTGCATATGTACTGCTCTTACCTGGCATGAAACCATATTGCTGATCATCAGTCATCACCATGTTCTCAACCTAGCTGCCACCACCCTTTACCATTACCTCATCCTGTGACCGATCGATGTTATCCCTTACTTGTTACTACAGCTCTGCAGACCACCCTTGTTCAGATAAGCAGTACCCATACAAATTCAGCAATATCTCACACATCCTCTCACTTTCCAAGATTACAGTACACAATCCAGTTAAAAATACCACTGCCAAGTCTCATAAACACCTCCATGCATCCTTAGGTATGTCACTTGGAACAACAGCCTTTCCAGTGTTAAACCCCTTCATAGCAATCCTTACATCCTCCTTGACAATCTGTTACACCTCCTGATTAACCATACCCACCTCAGCCAACCTTCTCTCCCTCTCCCATTTTCCTCATGGAACAGGCCATCAAAGTGATGTTTTCATATGTTCTAAACACACTCATAGCTTGTATGTTTCACCCATATTCCTTTATCACCCTTTTGTGCTGCACATCCTTCCTAGCTATGTGCTTCTGTCTAGCCAATAGGTACAGGCCCTATACACCATCCTTGCTGTCCAACATTACAAACAATCCTCAGACTCCCCATCTGTACATCAGACTCCCCATCTTTAGCTATGTCCAACACTCTCTATGCCATGCATCCCCATCTCTTTATATTCATGTTTACTCTCTACATCTGTCTGTCAATCCCACTTCTCCTTTGCCACCATCTTTCTCTGCATACTCCCCTGTACTTCGTCATTCCACCACCAGGTGTGTAGGAGCAGTCACCATCTGGGCAGCATGTCAACCTGTGTCTGACTGAACATAGTAGGTCACAGGTGCATTAATGTAATGCTGAGTATGAGTATAAATTGGACACATCCACTGAGGGCAATGAGAAGGCCATCCCCACATATGTCTGCAGTCTCACAGGCAACTATCCAACCCACCCTGTAATTGAGGTTAGCCACAGCATATACACACACACCATAGCTAAAGCCGACCTACTTCACACATGTTTAGGCCAAAATCACCCCCCTGGCTCAACAATGGTATAGGTGGATATGCACACCACATGCACCCCTACCCTCATCATGAATCAGGTGCAAACTGCCTACTTAAACATACAATGCTATGCATGTCCATACAATGCTGCGAGGTACAGGAGTATGATTTGATGTAATGTTGTGGCTACTGATACTCATTACTTGTGAGCTGTCTATGTAAAGAACTATGAACAATGTCTGATGTCCTGTGATGTGTTTTTTCCTGTTTATGTCTTTCAGGTGTTATGCAGAGGCTTCCAGCCTATGATGTCCAGAAGACAGCAGCCATAACTGAGGCCATCCTGGAGCATTATGACATACTATTCAGTCGGGTTCACCAACATCAATGGGAGAGGACAGCCCTCTGAGAACACATCACACAGAGCATCAGCATCTTGGGGAACCATGCCCACATGTATGAACAGGTCACACACAGAGCAACTAACCTGATTCGGCGTGCACGGCAACGGGCTGCTGCGGTGGCAAGGGACTGTTCCACTACTGGTGGGGAGTCAGCCAGAGAGACCCCACTTACAGCAACAGAGGAGCTCCTTGCCAACCTTGGGGTGGCCCGCAGAGAACAACCTGTACAAGATGTAGCTGTCGTGGAGGTGGGTGGCACCCAGGAAACTGGCGAGGAGCATCCAGGACAGGCAAAAGTCCATATCAGTGTACTGAGGTTACATTCTAGTTGTGTACTATAGAGTCTTTAGATGCATATGTCATTGCAAAATAGAGTAGTGGGTGGGGTTTAGTAATGCACACATGCCCTCATCTCTGGAGAAGAATATCAAATTGTGTAATATCATAGTGTATACTTTACCTGTGCATAAATGTAGCATTGCTCCTGGACCAATGGCTATTGTGAAGCTGCTGACAATACCTCTGCCTCACAATACCTAGGTACCTCTCATCAACATGAGGCACAGCAGCCTGAGATCAGTAAGTATGAGATCCTCCTGTTGTGGTTTATCAGTACCCTTGGCATTTTAAGGTCATACATGTGGCCATGCACAGAACTGTTATAGCCAGCAAATTGCATGTATCTGCTGTGGTGGGGTTCACTGCATGATTTCACAGGGGCCTATTTGCATGAGATGTCACATATTTGTAGCTTAACTCACAAACCTGCTATTGCAGGACATCTGGATAATGATTGCCAAAATGTGGGGATAGAGTGCCAACAGTAGGGACATATTGTATACATTACTGTGATACAGTGCATATAAAAGGTGTACACACATGTCACAATGCCAGGTATTTGTGAGATATGAAAATGTGGGCACAATACACAAGACCAAAGCCATACAGCCTGCCATGTGACCTATAATCTATACAATGCAAATGTGAAACTTACAACTCTGTTAGGGGAACATGTATGTGGAGTGGAAACAGTCCAAGAAGCTAGATGCATATGTGTGGATAGGAGAAAGCTCATACCGGGTTGTATCAGCATTTGATAAAACCGCAGCAGTTGATCATATTGGGTATCTGCCTGCCATCATTCACGGACTCTTGGATTACCTGCAAATAACAGTCAGCTCATATACCAAGATTATCCCAACACAGACCCACAGTTACCTGCTACAGCAAAAGCCATGGTTTGCATACAGCTCAACATGCTGCAAAGGGATTGAAAGCTATGGACACATACACACAGCATTGCATATGCCATGGAACACAGCCCAGATAGTCATAAAAATGTGTACAAGATATGGTGCAACAGTGATATTTTGAAGAAGTAGACATCCTTACATGTATGTTGAGATTATCATCCCAGAAATGTCCAGGGAGGCTGCCAGGAGCTATACAGCAACAGTGAAGGAGTATCAGACATCTCTGGCAAGTACTGAGTGTGTACTACATGTGACAACAGTCTTCCATGGACTCCACATGTCTTGGGTATAGGGTGTGTTTTGACGGCTCTATATTACAAGATCGAAGCTTTACTTAAATGAATAAGTAAAGCTCAAACTTGTAATATCGAAACCGTAAACTGTTGAACGGCCAATTTAACCCAGGGAAACACTTCCTTTGGTTGTTATGTGGAGTATGCCCAATTCTCCAATTTGTAGTGATCTTGGAGTTGGTGTATTTAGGTAGGGGGGTACAGCCTACCACATCAGGGGGTGTGGGGGGGTGAAGCACCCCACTTGATTTCGGATGTAAAGTTTTTTTTTTGATTCGGCTAAGAGAAATGTTTCCCTTGGTTGAATCAGCCGTTCAACAATTTCAGCTTTCGATATTACAAGATCGAGCTTTAGTTATTTGATTAACTAAAGCTTTGATGTTGTAATATAGATGCATTTTGACGATGGCAGCTGTTCCTCACAAAACACAACATCCAGTTCTGGGTAACGTCTGGACAACAATACATCAGCTTTTCAAAATGCATGTGTGGAAATGTGTGAAGGTGTTATGAGACCAAAGGTAAACTGTCTTTGTCCACAATTTGGTCATGTTAGTTTGACACAGTAACCACACTGCACAACAGCAGAACAACACTACCCACACAGTGAACCAGGGTGATGGCAATGTCCTGCTTTGGGTTTGTTGTCCACCAGCTTGAACTGAGGCTGTAGCCAATTCGGATTGTATTATGACCAGTTCCAAACACCAGTCCCTTGTGGCTATGATCTGCCTGGTGTCTGCCACATAGCTGTGGATAGGGAGGTATCCCACCATTGCACAAAACAATGGCCAACACCCTAAATTCAAATGAACAAAAGGATGGATTCACAAGAACACAATCAACAGTCTGCTGTGGCCAAGCCTGAGACCACACCTACATACAATAAGCAGTCTGTGTGTTGACCTGACAAGTGCTGTGCACAGGGGATGGCCTTGCAATTGGACAGATTTGGAGGTGTTTGGCAAGGGAGAGTTTGAAAACATTGCCATGTCGAGATGTGCCATGCTGAAAAACACCTCTCCAAGAGGACTGAATGCTGTAATGAGATCAACAGATGCTTTACCAAAGTATTGGTTTACGGGTGTGCACCTTCTGCCAGACAGCTATTGTAATACTAACATGTACGACATGCCACCCCTACCTGATGTGTATGTTTCTCATTCAGAGTGCACAGGTTACATGTCATACGAAATGGTGGAAATGTCATGGCAATATTAATGTGGTCTCACGTGATATGTCACAAAAACCTTGCATGTTAAGAGGGGTGTGTACACTTCCTATATCCATTGTAAGTTTGTGAAGTCATCTGAGGAAAGTCCCTTGTTTTCACATACATGTATTGCAGGTTATGACAACTGGAAATCACAGTATGACATTAAATAGGGTCACCAATCCAGTGGTGAAACCAGTACTGTACCAAACCAACATAGGAGGTATGTGCAGCAGACAGGAAGTATGACCCACATATCAAAATAGTTTTGAAAGCTCTGTACAATTTATAGTTATGTTCCTTAGGTTTTGACACAGTGCTATTCAGGTGAACAGCACTAATGTCTGCATGGGTGTAGTGTAGTAAGACACTCATACATCCCAGTGGTATAAAGTAATAGTAAAAATAAGTTGAAAGCTATGCACTGCATGATGTTGAGGGCCTGTCCAGAGTGTGTCTGTGTTGGTCTTTGTGTGTGTGTCATGACTGTCATCTTCTGCCTATTGTGAGGTCTGTGTAATGCCTGTGGGGAACCTTGTGTGAGTGTGTGTGTGTGTGTGTGTGTGTGTGTGTGTGTGTGTGTGTGTGTGTGTGTGTGTGTGTGTGTGTGTGTGTGTGTGTGTGTGTGTGTGTGTGTGTGTGTGTGTGTGTGTGTGTGTGTGTGTGTGTGTAAGTGTGTGAGTGAGTTTTTGTGAGTGTGTTTGTGTGTGAGTGTGTGTGTGTGCGTGTGTGTGTGTGTGTGTGTGTGTGTGTGTGTGTGTGTGTGTGTGTGTGTGTGTGTGTGTGTGTGTGTGTGTGTGTGTGTGTGTGTTACCTACACACATGCACCACCCCTGCATAGGCCATATCATTCCCACACTCCAAAACACACACCTGTAATCTCAACTGAATGGCGCAGCCTAGGCCTCTGGCAAAACCTCACAACACCCTGTGCATATGATGAAACCTGTGCCAGATCCCTGCCATTTAAAGCATTGATGCAGAGACATGCAAATATGGGTCTGATGCACAGAGTGAACATAGTAAATTATAGCTATGTAATGTTGTGTAAGGTGCTGTCATCTGGCATGTATAAGGGGTACACATCAGATTGTGTGTACAGTTTTGGCCATTATGCATTATTGCCATTAGTAATGCTGAGCGAATATGTTCTCACATTCTGTATTCTGTTTGTGTTCTACATGTCTGTGTGTCACCAGGATGTCGACCTGCAGGAAGTCCAATGGGTATGGCAGTGTGATAACACATCAGTCATGTCATAAGCAAGGTACAGCTCTATCTGCACAGATTTCCATGGTCTGTATAACAGTGAATGCATATGACTCACAGCTTATAGCACAGAGTATTTTATATAGGTATGTGGTGATTAACATATTCTGTTGTAGAGTGGAGAATGGTCAGTGTAGTGGGTTGAACACACATACATTTGCTGATAACCACACCCCCAGGGGATATTGCATCAACCAAGCACATAGAGATTGCTATACACACACACACACACACACACACACACACACACACACACACACACACACACACACACACACACACACACACACACACACACACACACACACACAGTTGCCAGTACTGGGATCCATAGGTTCATACATTCATATGTGCGTACTAGGTGAATAGCCATGATGGCTGTACAAAGCCAGCTCATGGGAATACTCTGCCATCACGCCACCTGACAATAGTCTCCAGTGTGGCCACTGAGTATAGTCACTGGAGTGATCCCTAGGGGCAGGTGTTCTCTTCCTCATCCACTCATGCAGACATGCATTGCAGACGGCCAGTGTTGTGAACTGATTCACATGTATGTGATGTCTATTCCATACCATGGACAGTGTCTGGGTTGTGAACATGTCCCACCAGCATGTTCTTTGTAATGTGGAAGTGTGATTGAGGTCTC
>NC_056725.1:411836558-411976558 GCF_019279795.1 Protopterus annectens
AAATACATAATACACATCGCACATTTACATTACAGATTATCTCGTAGGAATGCAAAGTAAATATGATAAGAAAAGGTTAACAATGATAGAATACATCAGTACAGTTCATTAAACATCAATAAAAAACACTTTTGTTTACAAAAGTAGCAGCATAGGGTAACTGTTAAGTAGATGGTCAAATAGTTCACTAGAGCTGTGGAATTTAGGAGGCAGTGATGGCGTATTTAGTTCTAGGAGAGTAGGAAGTGGTATTAGAAGGATTAGGTAGGATGGGAACAGGAGCACTTCCATTGTGAAGTTAGGTGTGAGTGGAGAAAGGTTTTAAATGAGGACAGACTTCCAGTGATGTGGATAGGAGATTGTAGAGAATTCCAGAGGCGTGCAAGAGAAGGACATTAGGTGATTCCCAGCTGGACGTGTGTGTTTGTGCAATTTAATTAATTTTTGGGAATTAGATCTTAGACATCATTCTGGTTCATGCATTTCAAAGGTAGTGGCTAGGGAGGGACAAAGAGAGGGGTTGTAAATGACTTTCTGTGCTTAGATGAGTTGGGTATAAGTGAGGAGGTTAGGTAGCTCAAGCGTGTTTCGTTGGTGAGGAGAATTAAAATGGAGAGAAATGGCTCTGTGACCTGCCACAAATTTTGATATCTTGTTATAGCAAGAGAAGAGTTTTGCTTTGAGGGAGGATTGCAGGTTGGTGAGGACAGATGCACCATATAGGAGGGATGGGATGAAATAAGCATTGGCTAGTATGAGCCTAGTGGAAGGAGGGATATAACAATTATGGCAGTATAGCATGCCAAGTTATTTGTGGGGTTTTTTATATTTACTTGTAAATGTTTGTTGAATTTTAGTTGATCATCTATGAGTACTCCTAGTAGTTTAGTGTCAGAGACTATTTCTAGGGGGATATTGTCTTTGCCGGTGATTATGAATGAGTGTTTATCTAGGGACGAAGTTTTGGAGGTGGTGAATAACAAGTTTAGTTTTCGTTGCATTAAGAGCCAGATGGTTGTCAAGCATCCACTGCTCAGTAGAGGAGAAGCCACTTTTGGTAAGCTTATTTAGAGTGGGGATAGAAGGGGAGGAGCAGATAATGGTAGAATCATCAGCATATTGGATGAGGCTGGAGATTGGAATGGCTTGGTAGAAGTCGTTAATGAATATATTGAATAGTAGGGGGCCTAAAATGGAACCTTGGGGGACACCTGTGGGAGTATTAAGGAAGGAAGTGGCTTTATTCTATATGACTGCTTGTTGTCTGGTTGTGAGGTAGCTGGAGAGCCACTTGGTATAGGAAGGGGATTGGTTTAGTTTGGAGAGTTTATTAAGAAGCAGGTTGTGGGAAATAGTGTCAATTGTCTTGGAGAGGTCAAGGAGAAGTTTGGACATGAAATGGCCAGAATCGCAGACTTTGTTAATTGGTTCAAGGAAGGAGAGGAGGGCAGTGGAGGTGGTATGACCGTGTCTGAATCCATGCTGTGTGGGGTAAGAAGCTGGTTGTTGATGAGATAGGGTAAGAGTTGTTGGTGGATACATTTTTCAAGAAGCTTAGAAATAAGGGAAAAGATAGCAATAGGGCAGACATTTGGAATGTCATTATTATTGCCTCCTTTATGTAGAGGAATAATAAAGGCTTTCTTCCAGAGCTGGGGACCTGGTGTTTTGAGATAGACTGATTAATTAGTATGCTGATAGGGACAGCAATGGCTTCTGCAGCTACTTTTAGGAAGTATGAGGCAATTTCATCAGGGGTATTGGAACCAGGTTTTAAATTTAAGAGAAGTTTTTTATGGTGGATATAGACATGGGATTGATAGAGAAGGGTGGAGGTTGGGGCAAGGGATGCTGGGGGAGGAAGGGATGGATGCAGGCTGAGGAGGGGTCATAGAGGTGTTGGTGAAGGATGATGTTAGCTTGCTTATGGACTCTATGAAGAAAGAGTTAAATTGGGTGGCTAAGTCCATGTCATAGGCATCTGGGCTAGGGCAAGGGTTTTCTTTTTTCCTGGGTTGAGGAGAGATGAGATTTCTTTCCAAAATAGTTTGCGATTTGTGTTGTGGTTGGTTTGGAGAATGGAGAAATAGGCTTTGTTGGCTGAGGTAATAATTGTTTTTTACTTTATTTTGTAGTGTTTTATATTCATTAAGGGTAATAGTGATTGTATTTTTATGGTAATGTGCCCAGGCTTTGTCACGGAGTCGCATAGTGGCTAAGGTGTTTTTGGTTAACCAAGGTACAGGATTACTTTTTGTATGTTTTGTTCTTAGAGGGGCAAAGGAGTTGAGCAGGTTTGTGAAAGTAGAGTTAAAGTTGGAGAGAGCATTATCTAGGGGAAGAGTCTTTAATGGGTTCCAGTTTGTCTTTTTTAGTGCATTTGAGAAGGTTTCAGAATTGAAGTTCTTTAGGCAGCGAGTGGAAATATAGGTGTGAGTTAGTTGTATGGAAGAGGGTAGATGGTGGGCAAAGTGGGGAAGTGGTCAGCTAGTGGGTCTGGGAGAATACCACTATCAGAGATATAGTGAGGATGAGATACTAGAATCCAGTCTATTGTACTTCCAGTAATGGAGTTCTTGGAAGGTCTGGTAGTGGACTTGATTAGTTGTGTAAAGTTATATAAGTTAATATTGAGTGAGTTAGTGGGAGATTGGATTGTGATCCAGTTTATGTTCACATCCCCCAGGATTATGGTTTCATGAGTAATGTTGGTGGAGACACAGGAGAGAATATCTTCAAGAGATGAAATGTTGTCTCCAGGGGAAATATAAAGGGAGAGAACAAATAAGCGTTTATGCTTGTTTAGGTGGAGTAGGGCTGGTATCATTTCTGCCTTGCCAAACTTGGGAAAGGGTTTGGTATAAGGGGGTGACGAAGAGGGATGCTGAGTAAAGGAGTGCTACACCACCCCCCTTTTTGTGTTCTATCATTCCTTACCACGTGGTAGTTGGGAAGGATTTTTTTCAGAATCTTTTATGTGGGGCTTAAGCCAGGTTTCTGAGATGGAGAGAATATCGTGCTGGTTATGTAGAAGCCAGGCATGAAGGTTTGGAATTTTTTTACATAGGCTCTAAGCATTTAGAGCTGAGAAGTGGAGAGGTTTGCCTGTTGCTTGGGGGGGGTGGTGTTGGGGGGATGGATTCACTGTGGTAGAGGGGCCTGGGTTTGGGTGGATGTCCCTGGAGAGAAGGATAGAGGTAAGATGATGGATGAGGTATTTGGTTTGTTTGAGGTGTAGTATACAGGTATAGAGATTTGTGGACAATAGACTAGTATAGTTGGCAACAGTGTTTTTAGAGTTAGGTAGGAGTCTATAGGGGAAGAGCATGCTAGTGATGGTGGGTAGAGACTGGGAGATATAAGGGTAACAGTAAATGTGTACTTTGTACCGGATAGGTTAGTGGTGTGAAATGGGAGGGTGGTTTGCATTAGTAGTTTGGGTGATATAGTTTAGGTAAGTTAAGGTAATTAGAAGCATTATTTGAGTAAGCAGGGATAGAGGCTTGAGGGTCATATGTTGGTTTTAGGATAGTAGCAAGGGGAGAGTTAAGTTGGGAAGTTAGTTTATTTGATTAAGAGATTATGGTTTAGGTTAATTGTTTGGTAGTTTCTCAGGATAAATAGTGTTTGGCAGTTAACTCTGAAGGGTAGGCTTACTTTAATGGGTGAGCTGTGGGAGGGGATTCTGAGGGTATGATGGGTAGTTTGGATTGGATAGTGGAAGTGGTGGGAGTGGCTAGCTAAGTATAAGTGTAGAGGTACTGGGGGTGGGTGGATTTGGGGGCAGAGTAGGGGAGCGAAGTAAGCCTGCAGGGCGAATGGAACGGGTAGAGCCAAGGGAAGGAAGAATTAAGGTCAAAGAAAAAAAAATCAATCAGTGGAGTTGAAGATACGTTCAGAGGAAAGTATGCAAAGGGGTAAGGGACATTCTAGCAGTCATATAGGGAAAGGATTAGAGTAGTTCAGAGAGGAAATGATGACACCACAGGAAGGAAAGGAAAGTTAAATAGTCTGGGGGAGGGGATGGAAAGAAAAGAAAGTGAAAGAAACTGGGGAAGGGGTAGGAGAGAGAGTGCTGATGGATGTCACAGTGGCACTGACAGGGCCAGGTCAACAGTGTGAAACAGAACTGAAAATAATCAGAAAGGAAGCAACTGTGAACATCAGAGCTGTAGAGGTAAAAGGAGAGCAAGCCACAGATGAAAATGTTGCAGATATAAATTTAAAAGCAGGAGGCAAAGGGTACATAAAACATACTAGGGGTTAAATAACACTCTAGAATGTGGCTGACAACATTAAACCTACATATGATACCACATCGAACAGCAAAGATGAAAATGTAAAACAACACAAAGCTCCGTTCTACTATCTTTATTACACTTTAGCGCCTCGGCAGAAATTGCCTTCAAGAAGGCATTACATTAAACCTACATATACTGGAACTATTGCGAGTTAAAATAACATTAAACTAAAAGCTAATGGTATTATTGTTAGTTAAAACAGCAAGGAATATGGTAGACTGCTGGCGTTGTGCTTCCTCCTGGTGGCCAAAGTAAGTTACTACAGCCAGAAAAACTAACCTGCATGTATGGTCACCTGCCCTAGTAATACTTTAAATAATAAGGAGCAGTTCACTTTTTAAAAAGCAGATGGTCTTAAAAACACATTCAAAGTGTGGGTAAATTACAGTAGAAGGAACACCTATAGTTGATCAAGAAAGCTGTAGTTTTTAGTTTGTTTATGGAGCTGCTTCAGGCAGGTAACTTAAGCAGATATATAACACTTTCACAGGGTATTTTGCTGGGTGTGTCTGTTGGGCAGGGGATGACCACAGAGTGTTTAACCCATCTGGAGAAGCTGCAAGAGATAATGGGGAACACAAACAAAAAGGTTATACCAAGAAAGTAAGAAAAGACAAACGAGAGACCATACCTAGAAAAACCCTAGAGAATCAGAAGGATAAGTGAGGTATAATACAGACAAGAAATAACCAATGTAGCAATAACAGTATTACCAGATGACTAAGCCCTGAAAGCAGAGCAGATACTACTTTTTAAACAACTAATGTAGCACTAAAAGTAAATGCAGTAGTTTGTACAGAAATAGCAAATATTAGCAAACACATTTAACTAATCCCTGTAAGCAAAGCAGAAAACATCCTTAAAAAATGTAATAAAGCACTAGGGGTAAATGCAATAGTTTATACAGATAAAGCAACTTTTAGTAAACACAGTCAACTAAGCCTTGTAAGCAGAGCAGAAAACAATTCTTAAAAACTGTAATGTACTACTATGAGTAAATGCAGTAGCTTGTACATGTATATATGTATTGAGATGCATATATGTGGACAAATCTATACATGATACACACACACACACACACACACACATATATATATATATATATATATATATATATATATATATATATATATATAGTGATATACATCTACATTTATATCTACATATATGCATACGCACATATATATATATATAGAAAAGTGTACACACACACACACACACACACACACACACACACACACACACACACACACACACACACACACACACACATATATATATATATATATATATATATATATATGTGTATACAGAAATATACAGAAATATATGACAGCTACAAACACATGCAATCTGAGGGTCATGCTGCTGCACACTAGAAGCCTAAATCTGAAAATGCACTCACTGGAAGTATTCCTTAAAATGGGGACTAATGACATCTGTGCTGTAACAGAGACCTGGTTAAAGGCAGCAGGAAGCATCTCTTCACTACCAGCCTATAACTCATTCCACACCTTTTGCTTTCAGAACTTGGACTGAAGCTCCAAAGGTGGTGGCATTTCCATATTCATTAAGGATGCACACATCTCCAGAGTGGTAGACAAACATTATGCATTACAGATCCTGCAGGTGTAGCTAACATTGGGTAAGACAGTGGTTCAGGTTTTTGCCTTCTATAGGTCCCCAAACATGTCCCAAGACTAACACTCCATGTCCCTAAACACTCTAGAGAATATTAGTATCCAACCTAACACTCTCATACTGGTTGACTTCAACTACCCCACCATTAACTGTGAAAGCTACTCATGTACCGATGCACATACCCATCATATCGACCTGGTTCTTGCTAACATGGGCAACTGTTGCTGTACACCAATAGTCAACTCCTCCCTTGTTATTTCTGAACACAAATTAATCTCCTTTGGAAATCTACAGCCCTCCCACTCCCCTGCACAGGCTGGCCACCTGTGAGGGTGGCAGACATCATATCAGCATGATGTTTCAGTCAGGTATGATACCTCATTATGTCATATGTGTCAGTACACTCACTGTGGCCTATTTGGCTACAATATCACATATATGGGCATTGTTAAGGCACACAGACCACTTCCGACCATGTATAGTTTGCAAATATATGGATATTCCAGACACATCTGTACAGTGGACTGTATAATGGTTGAACCTACTGCATGTGAGTCAAATGCTGTTACCACACTATATAAAATAATGGCAGCAGAAGGTGGTCACCAGCCGTGTATGTTACACACACCAAAATGGTAAAAGACACATAAGATATGATCCTCATATATGCATACACCCACACAGTTGCTAGTATTGAGATTAGAACCCCTGCCTATCTAGTTATTGTAAAAGCCACACAAGGTATGATACACACACACACACACACACACACACACACACACACACACACACACACACACACACACACACAGTTGCTAGCATTGGGATTAGAACTCCTGCCTATCTAGGTATTTCTACTATAGTGCTATGCAGTTATCAGATGTGCCACAGAGCTTATACAGTTTCACCTAGTCCAAAGGTACTTCTAAGGTGGATGACATCAACAGGACTAATAAACTGGAGTGAGGGGAAGTGCAAAGGGTAGTACACAAGTTAAAAATGGTGTAAGCCAAACAGTGCATGATTCACACACACACACACACACACACACACACACACACACACACACACACACACACACACACACACACACACACACACACACACACACACACACACACACACACACACACACAGACACACACTTGCCAGTATTGGGAGTAGAACTCATGCCTATCTAGTTATGTCTACTATAGTGTTACACAGTTGCCACATGTGCTAGAGAACATTCTGAGCTTTCACATCGACAAAGCTGCTGATAACTGCACAGCTGAGGTAAAATATTACAGGTGGCAGACATTCTGCCTTCTGTTCCACCCTTACATCATACTTGTCTTGTACTTCAAATAGCATTATGGCTTGGCACTTCACCAGGTTATTGTATCAAGAAGTGTGGCACACCTGGGAGCTATCAGCAATACTCATTCATCACAGAAGTAGCCCCAGTATTTTACTAGTTATGTCCACCCCTCCTGGCATGTTTGAAAGGTGGTTTTCTGTGCTTTCACCCGTTAACCTGGTGCACTTGTCCATTCTGAGGCACTGTTACAACTACCTCATGTACACAGACAACCCTTCCCTGTAAACTCCAAACACTCAGACCTGTGGGAGTTACCCATATATCACCCAATGTGGGCATATGCACTCTCCAGAAAAGACTGGACTAGCAGGTCAGGAGGACAAGGATCAACACCTGAACCACATGTGGAACACATAGCTCACTATGACACCCACTTTGACAGCCATGACATACAGTGAAAAGCCACACACCCACCTTCACAGAGGCACTCAATGGACATTACCCAAACAGCACAGACCAACAAGACAGACACCCACTCAGACACCATGACATTGTGCACCCTAAGCTCCTAAGACTACCCACCTTGCACAATACAGTGATCAAGGGTAACTCAATACTGAGGCTCACACATATCCTACTGAGTCTACTTCACCCTGCTGAAGGCCGACAATATCGAAGTTGATATTGTCAGAACCAAAATGTTGAAAGCTAAAGTCATTGCGTGTGTAAATGGAAATCTCTGTAAGGGGAGATTTCCATTTACTGCAATGTACTGTGATCTCGGAGTTGGTATATTTAAGTAGCGGGGGGTGCAGGGGGCTTGCCCCCCTGCATAGAGCAATTTGTGTTGTGTTTGGGTGTTTTTTTTTTCTGTGTGTGTTCGATGTTCGAGGGTTTCAACATTTTCATGTCGATTATTACGCTGTCGACAGTTTGAGTTTTTGACAGCGTAATATAAATGCATCCCACTCACTAGGTTGAATATGGAGCAGGTAACAGCCAAATATCTATCACATGCCAGCATCTAACACATGACACAGCCAGTCATGGCACTCCAAAACTACTATGACTGTCACTCTGTATCCATGTGGGTGTGAATGTTTTTGGACACACCTCCCTGGACTACATGACAAGAGACATGGTTGAACTCTCTGATTATGTGGTCCAGGCAGGTGTGGCAGTAGCCCCAAGACAGTGTACTGCCGTCACTCAGAAAGATGCTGCGGTACTATCAACAGATGATTGACTGCAACATTGGCTTACATGATTTGTGTCATTCAAGGGGATCCAATACCTCTCTGCTTGGGGTGACATGATTGACAGAACTAAATGACTTGCCACAGATGTCCTACATCTGTCAGCGCTGGGTTTCCAGGTATTGGCTAAGTGTCTTGCCACCCCTATGATGCCTTATTAGGCAGTGTTCCTAATGTAATTACCACCATAACAGCTAGACATGTATGCAATCTGAGGGTCATGCTGCTCAACAGTTGACATATATCAGGATGCAGTCACTCAAAGTACTCGTTGGAGTGGAGGACACATGTCTGCTGTAATAGAGAGGTGGTTCACAGCAGCAGACAGCAGCTCTGCATTATCAGACTATGACACATTCCACAGCTGTCAGCCTCCAAACATGGACCACACCTCCACAGGTGGTGGTGTCTCTATATTCGTTATGGCTAGGAACACCTCCAGACTAGTATCCAAGCATAATGCATTGGAGATGATTCCGGTACAACTGCCTTGGGGTAATAGTTAAATCCAAACCATAGCCTGCTATGGGTTCACATCTATGTCCCTAGACTGTCAATGCACATTTCTCAACACCCTGCCATCTATGATGGTCCAATGCAACACTGAAATGTTATGAGACTTCAACTACCCCTCCATCGTCTTGAGAAAGTAGCCAAGCACCAGTACAATGGCCCAACACTTCAGGGATTCATCATTTCCAGTACCCTGGACAAGCTCATACTGACCCCCAGTAGAGGATGCAACAACCTTGATCTGTGTTGACTACTTAAATATGGGACTGTTGCTCATCCACAGTTGTCAATCCCTGCATGGTGAGATCCACACAGGCTGTAATCAACATGGAACTCAACATGTCAGCCACACCCTCCACAAAGGTAACCACCTTGCAAAACCTCTCCAAAGCTGACTTTGCAGCCATGAAAACAGGGGTGGATTACTTCACTGCACCCATGGAAATGGGAAATAGCTGCATGACTGTGGAATCATACGCATATGCAATGTACAAACAGGTACATGAATGCATGGTACTAGCCAGAGCCAACAGAAACCAGACATGGTCCTCCAAACACTGGGAGACAATGCGATGGTCACCTGCCATTACTAAAGTGTACAACAGAAGGAGGACACTGTTGCAGAGAAAGGTGGTGTCCCATTACTGTTGAACTCCCTTCGCCTCAAACACGTTTTTGGATCCCTCATGGAATACCCTACATGGATCTATGATGGCAAACATGCAGCAGACATTGACGACAATCACAACAGCCTTTGATAGTTACATCAACAACCTCTACAGCATTAAACACAGGTGCTGTCATTTGCTGCACAATACTAATACCTATCCTGAGACAACAGATATTAGCCACAGTCTTGGCAACACATTCAGTGTCAGCTATACCCCTCTCTCCCCCACAGGTGAAGAGCTGAGTGAATGTGTTCTCACATGCTGTATCCTGTTTCTGTTCCAGGTGTGTATGTCACCAGGATGTGGCCCTGCAGCAAGACCAAAGGGTATAGCAGTATGGTAATACATCTTCCATGTCTTAGGCAGGGTACAGCTCTATCTGCATGGAATTTCCCAGTCTGTAACACAATGATTGCATATGCCTCACAGATTATAGGGCTGAGGATTGTACACAGGTATATGTTGATTTATGACATCTGTTGTAGAGTGGAGAATGGTACTTGTTGTGGTTTGGACTCACCTTTGATTGCTAATAACCAGAGCCACAGAGGATATTCATCAACCAAACACACTGAGATTACTATTCACACACACACACACACACACACACACACACACACACACACACACACACACACACACACACACACACACACACACACACACACTTTCCAGTACTGAGATCCATAGGTTCATTGCTTCATAGGTGTGTAGTAGGTAAATGGGCCTGAAGGCTCTACAAGGCTTACCCAAGAGAATACCCTGGCATAACGCCATATGACAACAGTCCCCGGTGTGGTTCAAGACTATAGTCACTGGAGTGGTCCACAGGGGTAGGTATTGTATTCTTCATCCACTCATTCAGATTTCTATTGTGTTTGGCCAGTGATGTGCACTGCTTTATATGTATGTGATTTATATTCCATAACATGGACAGTGTCTGGGTTGTGCACATGCCCCACATGCATGTTTTTTGAAGTGTGGTTGTGTGCTTGAGATCTCTGGGGCATGTTGTGTGGACAGATTGGTATCTTCAGATGTAGAATTCCTGACCTAGTTTGGTGAGATATTGTTGTGCAACTGAGGTAGTGATTGCACCTACATAGACAGCATGATACAGGGATTCATTGGAGTTATTGGAATCTGTCCATACAGGGCATGTGTATAAGGCATGGTATTCCCTTTGTATGGTACATTTGCAGACTCTACCATTGTTGCAGGTTTCCAGTGGGGAACATGGCAAAAGGGCCACTGTACACATTGAGTGGGCTACTGAGGGGATGGAACAGGGTGCCATGTCCTTTTACTTGCTGGATAACACACACTCAGTCAGGAGATATAACACATCAAAGTACTTTCTGATGTCAGTGGCAATGTTGTGGTCAACAAGCAGCTGACTGTCAACCTGTGTTCCCCATTCTGTTATAATAATGTCACTGTTCAGTGGACTACCACCAATGTATTACTTCATGTGAACCATGGTGTTCCCAAAGGTACTGGCGGCACATCTATTGGCACTGAAGTAATGTCCAGGGTTCTGACAACAGTCATAGGTGTCAAGTGGCCTTTGGGCATGATGTCAACATCACATGGATTGGTAATGCTACCACCCACCTTACTGTTGTATGCAAACATTATCAGCCAGGGTGCCTTTGTGTTCTCCTGCACCTCGGAAGGGTAGATCCCAAACATGAGAGGACATGTGCCCATACCCTGTGTGACACCAGTCATGTCTGGTAATCGGTTTGACATGGAATCTACTGCAATCACTCCATGGGTATTATCTGTGAGGTAATTTTCAGGAGAACTACTAATATAGTGGCTGTTGCCTAGCCATGAGTGTTTGTGCATGATTCCTGGGTGGACAGTGGTCTCTGAGTATTAGAAGGGTTGCCTATATTGTTAACTAAGCCATACTATCGCATAGTCATTGTACATGGCACTACACATTTAGGGCTGTAGATTATCTACACCAACCTCTACAGTGTTTGACAACTGTTGGCCTTGTAATGTAGACATTGGGACATATACTAGGTCCTCATTATATTAATTTAGCAAAATCCACCCCCCAATGGATCCTGTTATACACAATCCTACCAACACCCACACAGGATACTGATGACACTCACACACACACACACACACACACACACACACACACACACACACACACACACACACACACACACACACACACACTTGCCAGTACCAAGTTTCAAACCCCTATCTAGGTATTGCTACTACAGTGTTACACATTTATCACATGTGCCACAGACCTTATAGGATGGATGTTGTACCAAGGTACTTCTAAGGTGAGGAACATCACCATCCCTTGTAAATACTGGCATTGGGTGATGTAGGGGTGAGAGATTTCAGAAAATATTTTACCCTACACACACATTTACATTTGCCAGGAGGGAGGATTGAACCTCTATCTAACTATGTTTTCAGACCTTTATTTTACACATTTACCACATGCACTAAGGTTGCCAAAAGGTACTTCTAAGGTGAATGATATCTGCAGGACTGCTAAAGTCAGGCACTGAGAAGTGTACTGGGTGTAAATAGGGCCAAAGCCTTTAAGGTACGATATATATATATATATATATATATATATATATATATATATATATATATATATATGGTTTACTATCAAATTTTCGAATCTAACTCCATCGACTGCACTTTGTTCAAACACGGAAAGTCGAATATGGCAATGTCGAACTCCAAAAGCCAACCTAGGAACGGGTTTTAACATGGGTCAAGATAGGGGCAAGGTTTGTAGTTCAGCAATAGCAGTAAACACCTATCTCAACCCATGTTAAAACTCATTCCTCGGTTGGCTTTTGGAGTTCCGCATTGCCGTGTTTGACTTTTCGTGTTCGAATAAAGTGCAGTTGATGGAGTTAGATTCAAAAAATTGGTAGTAAACCACACACACACACATATATATATATATATATATATATATATATATATATATATATATATATATATATATATATATATATATATATACACACACACATACAAACACATGCCAGGAATGAGATTCAAACCCCTAACTATGTAGTTCCTGCTATTATATTGTTAAACATTTATCACGCACACCACAGAGCTTATAGGTAGAGCAGTGTCCAAACATACCTCTAAGGTGAGTGACATCAGCAGTAGTGCTAAAGGAGAGGTAAGGGAAGTGTAGTGAGTGTGAACGTCCTCAAAATCAGGTCTTTACAAAGACATACAAACTCTCTCACACAAACACACACATTTTTACAGTCACCAGGAGTGGGACTAGAACTCCTACTTAATTAGTTTGCTATACTATAGTATTACGCAGTCATCTCAAGTGCCACAAAGCTTATATGTTGGAGAGCTGTCCAAAGGTCCTTTGTAGGTGACTGACATCCACAGCAGTGCTAAAGGAGGAGTAAGGGAAGTGCAGCGAGTGTAAACAGCCACAAATCAGGTCTCTACACAGACATGCACACTTTCTCTTTCACACAAACACACATTTTCACAGTTGTCAGGACCAGGATTAGAACTCCTACCTAGCTAGTTTGCTACATTATAGTATGATGCTGTTATTGCAAGTGCCACTGAGCTTATATGCTACAGAGCTGTCCAAAGGTATCTTTGTAGGTGAGTGACATCAGCAGAAGAGCTAAAGAAGGGGTAAGAGAAGTGTAGTGAGTGTGAATGGCCACAAAATCAGATCTTTACACAAACACACACATTTTTAAAGTTGCCAGGACTGGGATTAGAACTCATACCTAACTAGTTTTCTACACTATAGTACTATACAGTTATCTCAAGCACCACAAAGCTTATAGGTTGGAGAGCTCTTCAAAGGTATCTTTGTAGGTATGTGACATAAGCAGCAGTGCTAAAGGAGGAGTAAGGGAATGGCCGTGAGTGTAAATGGCCACAAATTCATGTCTCTCCAAAGACACACACACACTGTCTCTCTCACACAAAAATTTTCACAGTTACCAGGACTGGGATTAGAACTCCTACCTAACTAGCTTGCTACACTATAGTATTAGGCAGTTATTATAAGCACCATGGGGCTTATATATTAGAAAGCTGTCTAAATGTATCTTTGTATGTGAGTGACATCAGCAGCAGTGCTAAAGGATGGGTAAGGGAAGTGTAGTCAGTGTGAATGGCCACAAAAATCAGGGTTTTACAAAGACACACACACACTCTCTCACACAAACACACACATTTTTATAGTTGCCAGGACTGGGATTATAACTCCTTCCTAACTAGCTTGCTACACTACAGTATTATGCAGTTATCGCAAGCGCCACAGAGCATACATGTTAGAGAGTTGTCCAAAGGTATCTTTGAAGGTGAGTGACATCAGCAGCAGTGCTAAAGGAGGGGTAAGGGAAGTGTAGTGAGTGTGAATGGCCTCATCATCAGCAGTGCTAAAGGAGGGGTAAGAGAAGTGTAGTGAGTGTGAATGGCCTCAAAATCAGGTCTCTACAAAGATACACACTCTCACACAAACACAGACACACATTGTCACAGTTGCCAGTACCAGGATTAGAACTCTTACCTAATTAGTCTGCTATACTATAGTATTACACAGTTATCACAAGCACCATGGAGCTTACATGTTGGAGAGCTGTCCAAATGTATCTTTGAAGGTGAGTGACATCAGCAGCAGTGCTACAGGAGGGGTAAGGGAAGTGTAGTGAGTGTGAATGGCCTCAAAATCAGGCCTTTACAAAGACACACACACACACACACACACACACACACACACACACACACACACACACACACACACACACACACAAATATTTTCATAGTTGCCAGGACCAGGATTAAAGCTCCTGCCTAACTAGTTTGCTTCACTATAGCATAACACAGTTATTGCAGAAGCCACAGAGCTTACACGTTTAAGAGCTGTCCAAAGGTATCTTTGAAGGTGAGTGACATCAGCAGCAGTGCTAAAGGAGGGATATGGGAAGTGTAGTGAGTGTGAATGACCTCAAAATTATGTCTCTACAAAGAGGCACACACTCTCTCACACAAACATTTTCACAGTTGCCAGGACCAAGATTAAAACTCCTGCCTAACTAGTTTGCTACACTATAAGTATTACACAGTTATCGCAAGCATCACAGATCTTATAGGGCTGCAAGCTGCCCAAAGGGTTATTTCAGGGTGACTGACATCACCAGGAGTGTTAAAGTAGGGCAATGGGAAGTGTAATGAGTGTGAATGGCCTCAAACACATTTATCTAGAAACACACACACACACGCACACACACACTCACACACAACTTTACATTTGACAGGACTGAGATTACAACTGCTACATGTTTACTTATTTGTACTATAGTGCTACACAGTTATCACAAGCACCACTGAGACTATAAGGCTGAGAGATAACCAACGGAATTTCAACAGTGAATGTCATCAGCACATCATGTAATATAGGCCAAAGGGATGTGTACTGGGTGGGAAAGGCCTCATAATGGGATTATCTCTGTCGCTGTCTATCTGTCTCTTCCCCACGTCTCTGTGTGTGTATGTTTGACATATTATAATATGTCGGCCTTAGATATGTGTGAGTATTCCTATCCAATGTGTCTGTGTTTTAAGTGTCAATGGTGTACAATTTTGTGTTTGTGCACAGACATCTGGGAATAACAGATATCTGTAGTCCACTGTGTTGTCAGACATGGGCTTCATTTCTCTGCATGTAGGAGCATGCCCAATATGACCTTCTATATCTTTGTTCATGTTGGTGTGAATGACCTGAGATGTACCTCCTTGGACTTAATGAAAAGAGACATGGAAGAGCTCTCTGATCATGTAGCCAAGGCGGGTATGACCCTGACCCTGAGTAGCATCCTGCCCTCACCAAGAATGATACTGCAGTATAAAGAAAAAATGATCAATTTCAGCAATTGGCTAAGCTTCTGGTGTCATTCAAAGGGGGAGCCAGTGTCTGTCAACCTGGGATGACATGCTCGACAAGCCTCATTGCTTCACAAGAGATGGCTTGCACCTGTCACCCTTAGGCTTTCGAATACTGGCCAAGGCTCTTGCTGCCCCCCATAGTGCCTTTTTTAGGCAAGGCTCAAAAGTCAAACCCACCTCCGTAAGCAACACAAATAAAAAATTAGGGTTATGGTACTCAATGCCAGGAGTTTAAATCTCAAAATGCACTCACTCAAAGCACTCCTTAGTATGGAGAACGTCGACATCTGTGCAGTAACTGAAACCTGGTTCAAGGGTCCACAGAGCACCCCAGCACTACCGGGCTACAACTCATACCACACATTTCGGCCACAGAACATGGACCAAAACACAAAAGGAGGGGGTGTATCTTTATTCATCAAGGATACCTACACCTCCAGGTTAATGGCACAGCATGATACCTCTGAGATCATCCTTGTGCAACTAACATTGGGCAAATCTGCAATGCAAATTGTGGCCTGCTACAGATCACCCTCTATGACCCAGGACCACCACTCTACTTTTCTGGAGACACTGGAAACCATGAAGGTCCTACTGAACACCCTGATATTGGGCGATTTCAATTACCCTACCATTACCTGGGAAAACTACTCAAGTACAAACTCCCAGGTCCAGTGCTTCCTGGAATTTATCCCCTCAAATGCCCTGGATCAGTTGGTAAACTTCCCTATCAGAGGTGAAAACATATTGGACCTGGTCATCACCAACATGGGTGACAGGTGTTCCGCACCGGAGGTCAACCCGTCACTGGTTAGATCAGACCATAAACTAATCACTCTGTATGTCCACACTACACCACCACCCCCAACCAAGGCAACCACAGTGAAAAACTTTTCTATAGCAAACTTCACCTTACTTAAGACAGAGGTGGTACGTTTCACAGCCCCCATGCTAAAAGACAACAGTGTCTAAGATGCAGGAACCTTTACAAATGCACTCTATGAGCATCTACAAGGATGCATGGATCATGCCATCCCTAGCAAAACCAAGACTCACTCCCCTAAGAGAAGGAAACCAATCTGGTGGACCCCTGCTATAAACAGGCTATACAATAGAAGGAGGAAACTAGTTCATAAAAAAAAGCAAATCCCAAGAAGGAAAGACATCCCTGATCAGTATCAGTAAGAAACTAAGGTCCCTCATGAAATCATGCAAGCCTAACTTCGAAAGAAAAATAGCCAAGGATTCAAAAGATAACCACAAAGCCTTCTTTAGCTATGTCAAGAATCTAAGTGGCAACTCACAGATATGTTCTGACCTAGTGCAAAATAGCACACATTTATACTGAACCTACTGATATTGCCAACATCCTGGCAGATAGATTCAGTGCAAACTTCACCCCCCTCTCACCCCCATCTACAAGGATGCATGGATCATGCCATCCCTAGCAAAACCAAGACTCACTCCCCTAAGAGAAGGAAACCAATCTGGTAGACCCCTGCTATAAACAGGCTATACAATAGGAGGAGGAAACTAGTTCATAAAAAAAGCAAATCCCAAGAAGGAAAGACATCCCTGATCAGTATCAGTAAGAAACTAAGGTCCCTCATAAAATCATGCAAGCCTAACTTCGAAAGAAAAATAGCCAAGGATTCAAAAGATAACCACAAAGCCTTCTTTATCTATGTCAAGAATCTAAGTGGCAACTCACAGATATGCTCTGACCTAGTGCAAAATAGCACAAATTTATACTGAACCTACTGATATTGCCAACATCCTGGCAGATAGATTCAGTGCAAACTTCACCCCCCTCACACCCCCAAAAGGGCCCACAACAATACCAAAAAAGTGTAGTGTCCCGGAAATCACAGGCACACATGTGAAAACAGCCCTTTCAAAAGCCAAAATCACAGCATCAATGAAGCCAGATGGTGTTCTAGGCTGCATCTTGCACAAACTACAGAATGAACTAACCCCTCACCTAAACACACTGTTCAACCTCAGCCTCTCCACAGGCTACATGCCCATAGAATGGCACACAGCAACGGTTATTCTGCTCCACAAAGGAGGGGTGACAACTGACCCTAGTAACTATTGCTCCATAAGCCTGACCAGCCTAGTCTGCAAGGCTATGGAGTGCATCATCATGGAACTCATTAACAAAGACATTGGGAACCTCCAAACACTTGACCTGACCCAGTTTGGCTTTGTTAAAGGCAGACCATGCCTACTAAACCTGGTTGACTTCTTTGAGACAGTCACCAAGGCCACAGATGAGGGGAAGGTGATTCACACAGCCTACCTTGACCTCGCCAAGGCTTTTGACACCATTCCCCACTTGGGAATTATAGAAAAACTCACCAGCCTAAACATAAACCCCTACATCACGAGATGGGTTGCCAACTGGCTTACAGACAGAACTCACACGGAAAGAATAGCGGGCTCCATGTCCGACTCTAAACCAGTCACAAGTGGTGTCCCACAAGGCTCGGTCCTGGGACCCCTACTGTTCAGCATATACTTCTCAGAAGTACAGGCAAACACAGGAGGACTATGGCTAACCAAGTTCGTCGATGACTGCAAACTGGGAGCCATAATTGACTCTCCAGCTGGCACATACATTCTCCAAAATGGCCTTACTGAGACAAACACCTGGTGTCAAAGTCATGGTCTCAAGCTAAATGCCAAAAAATGCATAGTCATCCCATTTGGGAAAAACAAAACACCCATGAATTACCACATAGGTGGCAGCCCCCTTAATACAGAAGAGGTAATAAGAGATCTGGGGACCCAGGTAGGTAGTAATCTCTCCTTTGACAATCATATTTCCAAAGTAGTTAGGAAATCCTTCTATGTAGCCCATCTAATTACTAAAGGGTTCACATCTAGAAATAAAGAGGTTATAGTGCCCCTCTACTCATCACTCATCAGACCCATCATAGGGTACAATGCCCCATTTGGGATGTACCTCACAAGACACTTCCAACAGCTGGAAAGACCACAAAAGTACCTCACCAAGAGGATTACTGGCCTCAAACATATGTTCTATGCAGCCCAACTGGAAAAGCTCCGGCTGTACTCAGTGGCATATCACTTACTCATAGGTGATCTCTGCCTGACTTACAAAGTCATGTCCAACTCAGAATTGATGAACATGCTCCACCTAAATAAATCCAAGTCACTGTGAGCCACTCGCTCTAGTGAGCTAAACCTCACCACAACAATAAATAGAACATGCTGGAGGGATAGATTCCTGTCACAGAGACTCCCCATGCTTTGGAACAAAATTCCTAAGTACATTAGGTAGAGCCCCTCACTAACACTCTTCAAGAGAATCCTTGACGAGTGGATGAGTAACAGAAAATGCACTCCTGGGATCACTTCATTGGCTCTTCTTGACAGAGGATCAGTTAATTAATCAATGGGGTGGCGAAAGCTGACACACTCTAGCTAGGCTTATAAATGCCCTCGGGCAGATAGCCTAGTACCTACCTATGAACCTACCTACCTATGAACCTATATTGAGTGTGTACATCCATTCCAGGGAGAGTTGGATTCCAGTTCAGGGTTTTGTGTGCTACATCTACACTGAGCAACCTGTTTCTGCAGGATATCTATAGATAGGTTGCCAATATGGAGACACAATGGATGTAACATACAGGGGATACTGTAACTATTGCTGTCTGTGCTGCTTGTGTAACATGGTTGGTTGTAACATAGATTTTCTGACATATGTACTGTTTTACACTGTGCTGTATCATGTCATCAGCTACTAAAAGATATTATTCTTTGATTACAGTTATGTACCAGGGAAATACAAGATGAATGAAGCTGAGACCAATATTCTGAGGCATAGATTCTACATTCTGGCACACTCTTGCCATTGTGGAGGGGTAGCTACAGATAATAGACTGCTGGTTCTGTGTAAATGTTCCAGCACCTTGTTAGTATGCTGGCTGGGGATCCCCTTCTTGTGCTTTTCTCAACTTAACAGAATGGCCATATCCTGCTGGGGCCATACCTCTCAGCTGTACAGATACACACAGGTTATCCAATGGCAGGACTCATATATATGGTCATTTTACCTTCACATTGTGGTTTACAAACAGCTTTGTGGCTATTAGTTCATGGGTTTGCAGCAAGAGGATAGTATGGACAGACGTTAGAGTTTCAGACTTTACACACTCCATGATATCCATGCTTCTACAACCCCCTCTGTTATTCTCTCCTCTTCCTAACATTATGAAAGCAATATCTCAGAGGTATCCCTATAGTTGGGCTTTTATCCCAGTAGTGTGTGTGGCCTGGTCCACAGTTCTTGCAGTAGGACGTGGGTTCATAGGTTCATAGGTAGGTACTAGGCTATTGGCCCTAGGGCATAATTAAGCCTAGCCATAAATTTTGTGCTATAGCACTCCTTCCCAGGTGGTTTAGTTTCCTGCGTCCCTGTTGAACAGGGCCACAGAAGTTATTCCCGGGGTGAATTTCCTGTTTCCCATCCACTCATCAAGATTTCTCTTGAAGAATGTCAATGAGGAGCTCTGCCTCAGATATATGGGGACCCTGTTCCAGAGCAAGGGGAGTCTCTGGGACATGAATCTGTCCCTCCAATATGTTCTGTTTATTGATGATGTCAGGTTTATGTCCCTTGAGCGTGTAGCTCTGGTGGATTGGGTTTTCCTTAGGTGAAGCATTTCTAGCAATTCAGGGTTTGACATAGCCTTGTATGCCAGGCAGAGATCACCTCTGAGTAGCCGGTACACGATCAAGTACAGTCTGAGTTTTTTTAGCCTCATGGCATAGGGCATCTGTTTAAGGCCCTTTACCCTCTTTGTGAGGTACTTCTGAGGCCTCTCCAGCTGCTGCAGATGTCTTGCTAGGTACAACACGAATGGGGCATTATATTCAATAATGGGTCTAATTACTGCTGGGTAAAGGGAGACAATAACTTCCTTATTCCTAGATGCAAACCCCTTTGTGATAAGGTGGGCCATGTAGAAGGATTTTCTAACCACTTTAGCAATGTGGTTGTTGAAAGAGAGGTTGCTGTCTACCTGAGTCCCTAGGTCTCTTATCACACTCTCTGTGATAAGCGGGCTGCCACCTATGTTGTAGTTCATAGGTACTTGTTTTTTCCCAAAGGGGATAACAATGCACTTTTTGGCATTTAGTTTGAGGCCATGGTTTTGGCACCACGTATCTGTATCCATAAGAACCTTTTGAAGGATGTCTATGTCATTAGGATTCTCTATTATGGCTCCCAGTTTGCAGTCATCTGCGAACTTTGATAGCCATAGTCCCTCCGTGTTTGTTTGTACCTCCGAGAAGTAGATACCAAACAGGATGGGTCCCAAGACTGAGCCCTGTGGTACACCACTAGTCACAGGTTTGGAGTCTGATCTAGCGTTTCCTATTCTCACTGAACGGGTTCTATCCATGAGCCAGTTTGCAACCCATCTTGTTACATTTGGGGGTTTATATTTAGGCTGGTGAGTTTGTCTATAATTCCCAAGTGGGGAATGGTATGGAAGGCCTTTGCAAGACCAAGGTATGCTGTGTGAACCACCTTTCCCATCATCTATTGCTTTAGTGACCATCTCAAAGAAGTCAACCAGATTTAGGTGACATGACCTTCCCTTCACAAACCCAAACTGGGTGGGGTCCAGGGTTTGTATGTTCCTAATGTCATTGTTTATGAGTTCCATGATGATGTGCTCCATGACCTTGCAGACGATACTCATCAGGCTGATGGGGCGATAATTCCCAGGGTCAGTTGCTGCACCTCCTTTGTAGAGTGGTATGACTGTTGCCATGCACCACTCTATGGGCACATAGCCTGAGGTGAGGCTGTGGTTAAACATAGTGTTAAGGTGAGGGGTCAATTCATTTTGGAGCTCATGTAGCACTTAGCCTGAGATGCTGCCTGGTCCCATGGATGCTGTGTTTCTTGCCTCAGAGAGTGCTGTTTTCACCTGAGTGTCTGTGATTTTAGGGGCAGCACATTCTTCTGGTATGGATATGAGCCCTTTGGGGGGAGAGGGTGGGGTGAAGTTTGCACTGAACCTGTCTGCCAATATATTGGCTATATCAGTTGGTTCTGTGAATTGTGAGCCATTATGCTGTAGCTCAGAGCAGATCTGAGAGCTGCTATTAAGTTTTTTGACATAGCTAAAAAATGCTTTGTGATTGTCTTTGGTGTCCATTGCGATTTTTCTTTCAAAGCTTGCCTTAGAGTTTTTTATGAGGGTTCTTAGTTTTTTTGCTAAGGTTGGTCAGGGAGCCCCTCCATTCATGGGTTTTTATTTTTTTTGCAGTAATTTCTTCCTTCTATTATAGAGCTTGTTTATGGCTGGGATCCAACAGACTGGTTTCCTCTTTTTGGAGGAGTGGGTCTTGGTCTTGTTCAGGATAGCATGGTCCATGCACTCATGTAGGTACTTGTAGAGTGCTTTTGTGTAGGATATAGCAGATTCAGTCATATTGACATTCTGCATGGTAGTAACGAAGTTTGCCACCTCTGTCTTGAGTAGCATAAAGTTTGATTTGGAGAAGTTTTTCACCATGGTTTATTTTGGGTGGGGGGGATGGGGGTGGTATGTGGATATCTAGGGTGATGAGTATATGGTCTGATCTGACCAATGAGGAATTTACCACAGGTGTGGAGCATTTGCCCCCAGTATTAGTGATAACCAGGTCCAGTATATTTTTACCTCTTGTGGGGGTGTTTACAAGCCGGTCCAGAGCATTGGAGTTAATGTACTCCAGGAAGTGCTGGGCAAAGGTAATAGTACTTTCGTAGTTTTCCCAATTAATGTTTGGTTAATTTAAATCATCTAGTATAAGGGTGTTTGGTTGGACTCTCATGTTTTCCAATACCTCAAGGAAAGCGAAGTGAGCTAAGTGGGGCAGGAAAGTGATCTGTAGAAAGCTACAATCTGTATTGCAGTTTTGCCTATTGTTAGTTGCACTTGGATGACCTCCGAGGCATCATACTTTCCAACTAGTCTGGAAGTATAGTTATCCCTGATGAATATGGATACGCCTCCTCCCTTTGTATTTCGGTCTGGGTTTTGCAGCCGAAATGTGTGGCATGAGTTGTAACCCGGAATCACTGGAGTGCTCTCTTGAGCCTTGAACCAGGCCTCAGTTACTGCACAAAGATCGATGTTCTCCATGTTGAGGAGTGCCTCAAGAGAGTGCATTTTGAGGTTTAAACTCTTAGCATTTAGCAGCATGACCCTCAGTTTATTATCGCAAGTACTTGTTACGGTGATAAATTTGTTTTCTGAGCTTTGCCTAAAAAAGGCACTATGGGGGTGGCAAGAGCCTTAGCCAGTATCCTGAATCCCAGGGGTGACAGGTGCAAGCCATCTCTGGAGAAGCATCGAGGCTTGTCAAGCATGTCATCCCAGGCAGACAGGTACTGGATCCCCTTTGAATGACACCAAAAACTTATCCAATTGTTGAAATTTATCATTTTTTTCTTTGTACTGTGGTATCATACTTGGTGAGGGTAAGACGCTACTCAGGGCTAGGGTTATACCTGCCTTGATTACATAATCAGAGAGCTCTTCTATGTCCCTTTTCATGTAGTACAGAGAGGTATGTCTCAGGTCATTCACACCAACATGGACAATGACAGAGTCGTATTTGTACTTGTTGTGGAGTGACCTGAGTGAATGGGTAATGTGGCGGATTCTGGCACCCGACAAGTAACTGACAGCCTAATGAGAGGGACATTGGTGTGCCTGACTATGGAGTCACCTATTAAAAGTGTGTGAGGTATGGTGTTTTGCCTTAGGGGCTGTGGTTGTGCTGCACACTGGTTTTTGTGGTTATGTGATGATTGCGGTGTGTTTTTGGGTGTAGATTGCTTGCTTGTCTACTTTGGAGGTCTTTGTTGTTTCCGCAGATTTTTATTTAGAGCCTCTGAATATGTCTTTTTGTATTTATGTGTGGGGTTTGCATTTGGATGTATGGTGGGTCTATGTGCAGTAGGTGGTGTGGGGCAGGTTGGTACCATCTCCTCTTGACTGTCAATTCCAGTTGTGACTGGAGAGAGCTTTGCTTCAAGTTAAATATGTAAGTGCATCTCTCGCAGATTTTGGTATCTTGTGGTAGGAGGAGAGGGCTGTCTGTGTACATGAGGCAATTGTGACATTGCCTCAGGATGCCCAAATTCATCAGGTGCACAGGGGAACTCGCTGGGAGCTGGCTCTTGGACATGCCTGAATGTGTTAAGGAACTTATTTTTGTTTGCCTAGTGCGGAGAGTAATTTGACTGTTCTCTACAGACAACTGTTGGGGCTCTAGTATTATAGCTTAAATAGTGCTTCTGACTCTTTTTGCACCAAGTGCTAGTCTAAAAGCACTGATTTCAGTGTTAAAACGGGAAGGACTGGCTAGTACCAAGGGAAAAACTGAAGAGCAGACTCAGTCGAGCCGGGGACAGTAAGCCCTAGCTAACCATTGTTGTGCAGTGTGCAAAACCGTGCAAATGCAGTTTTTATATCAGAAAGATTAAAGAGATAGAAATTAGCCAAAGATGGCCAATAAAACTACAGTTTCTGGGCAGAAACCACTCCTCCAAGGACAGGTAGACTGTTCAGAGCTTCCCACTCTCACTGGTGAACAAAGAAACTTCCTTTTTGCCCAAGTAAGGTATGGCCAACACAGAAGCTCAAACACAGTCCAGGTATCAGCAGGTATCTGAAACTGGACTTTTCTAGCTTAGTAAGGTGGGAAAATAGCAAGACATTTTTTGTTTTTTGTTTGTTTTTTACAGGAAAAACAGTAGAAAAAGGTATCAAACAACCTTTACAGTGCAGTAATGGCTGTCGCTCTTGAGTGGGAAGCTAGAGACAATTAAACAATACAATTTACAGCAAAAATTACTTTATAAAACTGCAGGGACAAGTAAATGCAATTTTCAGTATAAAATGAACATTTTGAGAAGCAATAAAAGCCAGAAAATGAGCGTTTAGGTGGAAATAGTAGTAAACAGCAAGAAAACCAAAAAATGGTACTTAAACACTCCAAAGTCTCTCTCTTTGTCTTTCTGGGATTATATGTCTCTGCAGGACATCTGGGCAGGATCTGCTGAACTTATGCAGACTCAAAAACTGCACAAATGCGTTTTTTATATCAGAAAGATTAAAGAGATAGAAATTAGCCCAAGATGGCCAATAAAACTACAGTTTCTGGGCAGAATCCACTCCTCCAAGGACAGGTAGGCTGTTCAGACCTTCCCACTCTCAATGGTGAACAAAGAAATTTCCTTTTTGCCCAAGTAAGGTATGGCCAACACAGAAGCTCAAACACAGTCCAGGTATCAACAGGTATCTGAAACTGGACTTTTCTAGTTTAGTAAGGTCGGAAAATAGCAAGATTTGTGTTTTCAGGGAAACAGTAGAAACAGGTAACAAACAACTTTTACAGTGCAGTAATGGCTGTTGCAATTGAGTGGGAAGCCAGTGAAAATTAAACAATACAATTTACAGCAAAAGTGACTTTATAAAAGTGCAGGCACAAGTAAATGCAATTTTCAGTATAAAATGAGCATTTTGAGAAGCAGTAAATGCCATAAAATGAGTGGTTATGCGGAAATAGCAGTAAACAGCAAGAAAAAACAACAAATTGTACTTAAAACACTCCAAAATCTCTCCTTTTGTCTTTCTGGCATTGTAGGTCTTTGCAGGACACCTGGGCAGGATCTGCTGAGCTTATACAGACTCAAAAACTGCACAAATGCATTTTTTATATCAGAAAGATTAAAGAGATAGAAATTAGCCCAATATGGCTAATAAAACTACAGTTTCTGGGCAGAAACCACTCGTTCAAGGACAGGTAGACTGTTCATAGCTCCCCACTCTCACTGTTGAACAAAGAAACTTCCATTTTGCCCAGTTAAGGTATGGCCAACACAGAAGCTCAAACACAGTCCAGGTATCAGCAAGTATCTTAAACTGGACTTTTCTAGCTTAGTAAGGTGGGAAAATAGCAAGATTTCTTTTTTTAGGAAAAACAGAAGAAACAGGTAACAAACAACTTTTACAGTGCAGTAATGGCTGCCGCACTTGAGTGGGAAGCCAGAGACAATTAAACAATACAATATACAGCAAAAACAACAACTTTATAAAAGTGCAGGCACAAGTAATTGCAATTTTCAGTATAAAATGAACATTTTGAGAAGCAATAAATGCCAAAAAACAAGCGGTTTGGTGGAAATAGCAGTAAACAGCAAGAAAAAACAAAAAATGGTACTTAAACACTCCAAAATCTTTCCTTTTGTCTTTCTGGCATTGTATGTCTCTGCAGGACACCAGGGCAGGATCTGCTGAGCTTATACAGACTCAAAAACTGCGCAAATGCATTTTTTATATCAGAAAGATTAAAGAGATAGAAATTAGTACAAGATGGCCAATAAAACTACAGTTTCTGGGCAGAATCTACTCCTCCAAGAACAGGTAGGCTGTTCAGAGCTCCCCACTCTCACTGATGAACAAAGAAACGTCCTTTTTGCCAAAGTAAGGTATGGCCAACACAGAAGCTCAAACACAGTCCAGGTGTCAGCAGGTATCTGAAACTGGACTTTTCTAGTTTAGTAAGGTGGAAAATAGCAAGAATTTTTGTGTTTTTTTTTTCAGGAAAAACAGTAGAAACAGGTAACAAACAACTTTTCATAGGTTCATAGGTAGGTACTAGGCTATCTGCCCTAGGGCATTTATAAGCCTAGCCAGAATGTGTTGGCGTTCACCTCCCTTTTAGATTTGATTAGATTCCTGAGCCTCTGTCCAGCAGGGCCATAGAAGTGAGTGCAGTAATGGCTGTCGCACTTGAGTGGGAAGCCAGAGAAAATTAAACAATACAATGTACATCAAAAATGACTTTATAAAAGTGCAGGCACAAGTAAATGCAATTTTCAATATTAAATGAGTGTTTTGAGAAGCAATAAATACCAAAAAAAATGAGCGTTTAGGCGGAAATAGCAGTAAACATAAAGGAAAACCAAAAAAATGGTACTTAAACACTCCAAAGTCTCTCCTGTTGTCTTTCTGGCATTGTAGGTCTCTGCAAGACACCTGGCCAGGATCTGCTGAGCTTATACAGACTTAAAAACTGCACAAATGCGTTTTTTATATCAGAAAGATTAAAGAGATAGAAATTAGCCCACGATGGCTAATAAAACTACAGTTTCTGGGCAGAAATCACTCCTCCAAGGACAGGTATGCTGTTCAGAGCTCCCCACTCTCACTGGTGAACAAAGAAACTTCCTTTTTGCCCAAGTAAGGTATGGCCAACACATAAGCTCAAACACAGTCCAGGTATCAGCAGGTATCTGAAACTGAACTTTTCTAGCTTAGTAAGGTGGGAAAATAGCAAGATTTTTTTTTCAGGAATAACAGTAGAAACAGGTAACAAACAACTTTTACAGTGCAGTAATGGCAGCCACACTTGAGTGGGAAGCCAGAGACAATTAAACAATGCAATTTACAGCAAAAATGACTTTATAAAAGTGCAGGCAAAAGTAAATGCAATTTTCATTATAAAATGAGCATTTTTACAAGCAATAAATGCCAGGAAATGAGCATTTAGGCGGAAATAGCAGTAAACAGCAAGAAAAACCAAAAAATGGTTTTGTCTTTCTGCCATTGTAGGTCTCTGCAGGACACCTGGGCAGGATCTGCTGAGCTTATCATGCTACTGGCATTTGTCAACATGACCTTGCATTTGTTTTCTATTTACTGTGTTAGGTTGTTAGTTAGGACCCCCTGACATTCCATAGGATTGGCACTATGGGTGAGGCATGGGCCTTTGCCAGAGGACTGTAGGCCATTTGAGAGTGCTGCAGGCCATCTGTAGCAGGCCAGTGCATTCTGTCACTCATACATTCCCAGGCTGCAAGCCAGTGGATTACCCTGGGGTGACAGTGGTTAGTGGTTGAAGTGATCCTGTCAATCCTTCCTGTTCATATGGATCCACAAGTCTGGATGTGGGCAGGTTGCTGCTTACAGCTAGGTACACACCTGCATTGGACACCTATTCAGCATGCAGCATCATGTATGTATTCCCATACAGAGATGGGTTCCTGCTATACTCATTCCCTACAGCAAGGATATGACCTGTGATAAACCTGTGGCTGATGGTGGGGTGAGCTGGGTGCATGTGTGATATGGAAGCTACTGGCACCCAACTCACAGATATACCTGGGACATTCCCCTTATGCTGGCTTGTGCGTGGACATGGACAGCCTGTCATTACTTTATAACTGTGCCTTTTGTGGTCTACCAGTGATTGGCCAGACTACCAGTATTCCATACTAGAGGGACTACTAATGTGATGCTAACCTCTATGTATAAGTCCAAAGTTGTATGCACTTGACAGTTATTTTATATGCACTCTGTGTAGGTCACTTCCACCTGAGTACTGTGTGTATGTATGGACTCCCGAACATGGCGTGTCTGATGGTGACAGATATTGACATCTGGGCAGTGAGTATGTACAACTGCTGACATGGGTGTAGCTGAAAAGCAGTGTGGTTGGCACTGCAGTTGTTGGAACATGGTCCTCTCATCCACTGTACTGTACCTAGGCCACTGAGACACAACCATCCAAGCCCACATGCTGACCACTTCCAGGCAATATTAAACATACAACAAACTTACCACACTGACCCCTGCATATTGTACACATGCAACAATGTAGATTGGGACAGCTCTGGCAATCTGTGCTCCAGTGATATTACTCCTCAAACTTACATGTTACTGCATCTCTACATGGGATTGTGGGGGGGGGGGTGCACACCTGAAGACTTTAAACATTTGCAATGACTGTACTGGTATTTTGGTTACTCTGTTGGCTTCCATTTCATATTGTATTGTGACCTATCATGCAGAAAGGAGGCATATCAGTAGAGTACTCATGTTACATTTTAATGGCATTAATTTCAGTGTCAGACTTCTTACCCTTCAGAACATGCAACTGCCAGACCTGTTGTGGTATGTCTGTGTAGGTCTGTTGGGGGGCTGGTCACCATTACCATCATTTGGGGGCCTTAGCCTGGCCTTTCTTTATGGTCATCTACATCTGTTCTGCTGGGTGTGGCTGGTGGTGAGTATGTGACCCTCACTGACATCCATGTGTGTGACCTATTGACACCCACAGTTATTTGGGACATCACATGTATGCGGTGGGGGTTGTCACCTTGTGTAGTACTGCCACGTATGTTGGCAATAGTATTTGTTATGGAATTCCTGCTGTCCCATATAGCTGTCAGCTGTCTAATGCTATCCCACTCAGCCACCGAATTCCCTTGCATGCTTACATCCATGCCATACATACAGCTATCATAACATACTACTCCATTCAGTAATTGATAGGGAGAATGACTTACCTTGTTGCTGGGCCAGTATTGAGGATGATGCTGGAGGGCTGACTATGTCAGATGCACGTAACACACTCCCTATAAATGGTTAAGCACAGGTAGTGTCATGTTTGGCATCCCTTTTACTGTATGTGTGAGTTGGAGAGAGGTATCAGTCCCTGGGTCCCTGCAGTGTCGGTGTGTGTGCTATGCATTGCCTCTTTGCCAAGGACTGGGCATACTGGAAATGCCTCCTTCTGCCTACAGTTGCAGGCTCAGGAAGTTCCTCCACCGAGTCCCTCTGTGCCTGTTCTGGCCTGGGCAATGGTGGTGTGGATGTGTGGCCCTGCCCCATGCTGTTCCTGTTGTAGCTGTTTCTGCAGGATCATATTGCGTAGCATGGCACATACTATGAACATTTGTGTACATGTAGCTAGAGAGTACTGCAAGTCTCCACCAGATATGTCAAGGCAGCGGAACCGTGACTTGTGCATCCCAAACATACACTCTATAATGATCCTGGTTTGTGCGTGTGCCTCATTGTGGTGTTCTTGTTCGGGTGTGTGTGCATTTCTGATGGGTGTCATCAGCCATGGCTCCAGTGCATAGCCAGCATCCTCCACTAGATGGCCATATGGGATGTCCCCCCTGGCAAACCCCTAATACAGGTGTGAGCAATGCCAGATGTGGGAGTCGTGAGAGCTTCCAGGGCTGCCAGCACACACATTCATGATAATGTACTGGGCATCACAAATAACCTGGCAGTTGATGGAGAGGAAACCCTTGCGGTTTATGTAGACCCTACCCCGCTTGCCAGGTGGTGCTTTGATGTGGATGTGCTTGCAGTCTATAGCACCAACTACCTCAGGTTTTTCTGCTATGCGGTGGAAAAGACGCATACTTCTGGTCAATGCCTCATGGGTGTTGGGGAAATATATGTGCTTATTGGCATGTGTTGTCATGGCATCCAGGAATTGGTGGAGTACCCTGGATGCTGATGCCTGTGAGACCCCCATGATATCCCCAGTTGGTCTTTGGAAGGTACCTGTGGCTAGTATTCTTAAGCCTAGACATAACTTGGTATCCACTGGGAAGGGTTCCCCCTCTATTAGCTCTGTGTATAAGGCATGGCCGGCACACCTCAATGATTTGCTGTAGTATATCCCTGTCCACCCTATAGCACTCTATTATCTCCAGCTCATGTAGTCCCTGCTAGATTACCCTGGGTCTGTACACTCTTCTCCTGATCCTCACTGTGGGTCAGTTGTCAGCATTCTCCTCCTCACCACCCTCAGTCTCTAGCAGATATTGATGGAGTAAAGTAGCAGCAATCTCTAACATTTTTAGTTAGTTTTGCCAGTTAAAAATTCCACATCTGTATACACTGGTGGTGTAGAGTTTGTGGGGTAAAAACAGTCTGAAAGGTGTTTGCATAGTTTATGGTAGTGTGCTGGGCTGCTGCATCTGTAATTAGCTGATTCTGATACATTCCACCTGCCAGCTATGCTAGTTCTCCTTGATTGCCTTCCTACTGGTGTTTCCCCCTTCCCAGTTCCTCCCTATTTAAGTCCCGAGGCATGCTACACATACCCAGTGCTGCAATTTCCTCTGTTTTTTTTTTTTTTTTTTTATGTTTAAAACCCGTTTAGGCTATGTAGACAGTGCTCAGGCACATCTGACACACTCCCTTCCTTAGCTGTGCTTGGCTGAGGGCAAACATGGGCCACAGAGCTCCAATGAGCTTGCAACAGGCATGACATACCCCCTTATGAAGTCATTCAGCTCTTAGACTTGCACTGTTGTATTGCTGCACCTACACGATTAGTACAAGCTGACTGAAGAAATATGTGATTCAGTATAACTCCCCCCTCATTTGCATACCCCAATGTGTAGGTCATTAGTTACTGCACTAAAACAGACCTTTTCTCCTTGACAACCAGTGCTCCGTGATATTGTTTACATGCTGCATGCCATTTACTATAATGGCAAAATGCAGATTTAATTTAAAATTGAGTTTTCCCACTTTTTTTTTTATTTTCGGCCTGATCCCATTTGCATGCCACTGCTCTATGCTTAAACGGTTAAAATCGGCCAAAAAAAAGTTTAATTTTCATAATAATTAATCATTTTTTAATGCCAATGGCCTTATATTTGGCCATTGGCATGTCTAATGTATATAATACATTCTTTTTCATGAATTGTCATGACTCCATTTTGTCAGTTGGAGAAATGTACAGAAATGTACTCAGTTATTTTCTGAATACATTTCTGCACTGCCACTGTTCTAGCACTGAGACCTGGCAACTTGGTGAATCACTAAATCACCTCATTTGCATGGTTTTCACCAGCAAATGAGGTGGTGTGCATATCTGCCGGTTTTCCATGCTGGAACAGTGTAGGGCAGCTTGTGTATGTGGAAACGGCACTATCCTGAATCGTTCGGCGGTCATTTTCCATGCAGGAGCTCCTACACTGTTCCTGCATGGAAAAGCGGCTTCCTGAATCCCCGGGGCATGTGTTATGAGTCTACATGCACAGATACAGTATTGATATCTTCAGTAAAACTTAAGCTGATCAGCTGAACAAACAACATGTGTGTTGTAGGGTAAAACAAATGCTTCTCTTTTTATAAAAAAGAAAAATGTAATAAAATGAGGTATCATATAAAGGGCTGGCACTGTAGAGGAAGAACCTTAAAGAATGTTATTTTGTCAGGAGTGTTTTTTAATTTCTGCTGCAGTATGAACAAGCAGATGCAACATATGGAAAACATTGTGACATGTAACACTACTTTATTTCATAGTACTGGTACTTGTGGTTTGTTCTGTAAGTTCAGATCCCACAAGCTCTACTTCCCAGCAGTACATTAATCATGCACTGCTCTATCTAATTTTTTTCACACTGTAGGCAGTTTCTTCCATAAAGATGACAACCAAGAAAAACACCATCAGTAAATTCTAATGCTAATCTCTCTAAGTTTTGAAGACTGAGATAACCTTTTGTTATATGTTATATGTAATATGTTTAATCTAAAATCTGGCAGCGTTTGACTTGGCATAATATAATTTCAAGAGATGAAAGGTCCTACCACAAACATTCACAATCTCCCTGAACTGAAACTGGATATGCTGTTTATGATGCAGTTCAGTTAGCCATTAAATGAACAAATGTTAGCTCCGCTACAAAAGTAATATATCTCCTCTAAATTACTGCTATGCAAACACTATATGAAAGCCATGTATAATCATTCACTTTCAGACAATGTGACCTACTGGGATCAACAATTGTGTCTTTCTGTAAAAAGAACAGTTGCTGCTTATATGCTATCTGTCATTTTGCAGTCAGATTGGGTATTTTCCATTTTGCATTCACACAAAACAGAACCTTGTGAATGTTTCTCTAGTTGCATAATGTCTGTTTTATTATTATTAGGATTATTATTATTATTAATCAGTAGGTGCCCTAGACCATTTTCATAGCTTGAGCCACATGTGACACAAATGCCTGGGTTGTTTTGCTTATGATTGTGTTAGTATAACATTTTGTACATTGAACTTTGAAGTTCTTAGTGTCAAGATAATTTTTAAGATTATTTCTGCATCTCAAAGCTTTCAGTTCATTTATTCATGGATCTTGTTATTATATCTTCAAACAGTACAAACTATGCTTTTGCCATTAGCACTTACATTATACACTGTAGAGCAAGGCTGTTGTGCAAACACCTCTATGCAGACACTGGGATATAAAGAAATATACTGGCCAAGCTTATGGCAGAAACTGATGTTTTGTTTTTATTTAACTTATTTATGTAAAAAGTGCTAAAGGAGCACACCAGCGTGAGTATAACAATTTCAAGTTCATCCTATGATAGAAGAGATGTGGTAGATTGCTAGACAAATTAGGACAGAATTATAGTGAAATGGAGATGGCATTCAATAATAATAATAAATAGTAAGGATAAAAAAGAGGTGAGCTAATGGAAACATGGCAACCACAAATGAAAACTGAATGGTAAAGTCGGATCATAAAGATATTAGTTATTAAAATGCTAACCATAAAGATAATTAAAGCTCCTTCTAAATTACATATAGAGTAAGAAGGACATAGAAAAGAGAAAAATCTCATTAGGCAAAAGGTGTTTCTAAGGTAAGGGCACATAAGAACTGAAAAGGAAAGATGCAAAATGTGTAACACTGCCTGTTGTAATGTGGAACAACTGGGCAAAAGCTGGAGTATGTACTAAGAACTTTAAATTAGAAGCTCACAAAATGGTTAAAATCTGCTAATTTATACATGCAAAAAGTTGTTCTGGTGAATTTGTAAGATTCAGTATTATTTACCATGGACATTTGTTTAAAAATGTATCAATAAATGTGAGACAGACCCTTTCAATGTGGAATAGAAAGGAATAAAAAGAATTTTGCTAACTAAATTTGCAGATGACTACAAGCTAGGAGCAGTCATTGAATTTGCAAATGACTTAGTCATCCTGCAGGAAAGTTTGTCACAAACAAATACTTGGTGCCAAAATCATGGACTGAAACTAAATGCCAAAAAATGCATTGTCATATCCTTTGGGAAGTCATATACCCTGGGAACTACCACATTGACTATACATCCCTAAGAATTGACCTAGTTGTTTAGGATTTGGGAATTTATGTGGACAGCGACCTACCTAACTTTTGACCATGTCTCCATTATCATAAGAAAGTCATTCTATATTACAAGATTATAAACAAAGGAATTGCATCTAGATTTAGGGCTGTCATTTTCCCCTTTTCCTCAGTCTTCATTAGGTCAATCATTGAGTACAGTGCCACCTTCAGCATGTATCTGTCCAGACACATGGAACAACTGGAAGGTCCACAGAGCTACCTTACTAAAATAATACCCAACCTAAGCAATATGTGTCCTACTTGCAATGACTCAAAGTAATGTCGATATAACTGGTATGCTACAGACTGCTAAGAGGTGATCTGTATCTGGCATAAGGCATCCTCTAACCCAATACAGATGGATTTATTGCATATCAGCAAGTCAACGGGCATCAACATATTCAATCTAGGGATCTAAAGATATTGTGTAGCATCAACAGACCAGTTTGGAGGGACAGATCCATCTAACAGAGGATACCATCGCTCTGGAATGGACTCCCCATCCATGCAAAACAAAGGTCATTCATGTCCATATTCATCTCCAGCTTAGCTCTATAGATAGGAAGCAGGACTGCCCCTGTACTACTAATGGACAGAAGCAGCTCCTAAATGCCTTATCCCATGCACGGCTCCCTTCAAATTAACCATGGTATGGTCCCAGTTATTCTCACTGGGGTAATATATAATTATTGACCATGAGATGGGTAAGACCAATCTAACATCAAATGGGATAGGGTTATTCAAGCACCAAAAGGGAATTTGGCAAGGCTTAAAATGACCTGCTAGGGCATCTAGCCTAGTACTTACCTATGAAGCTATAATATGGAATTTTGAACACTAAAGATGTAGTGCTTTGCCTCATAATGAGGTACAGTTAAATTATATGAGGAGCAGATGTTTGTTTAATCTATGCAGTGTAAATAAACATTACTTGATGGAGTTTAGGGACAGAACACATGGAATAATGGTCAGCTGGATGGCAAGCAAAAATGGAAAAACTAAACATTCTATGTTATCAGGAACATAGATGTATAAGAACTATAAGGACATTTTCAGTGCCATCTTAAAGCATGGGTACTCTGGGCAGTTAGCATAGGGGGCCTATGCTAATCTATGTATCTTGTGACTTGATGTTAATAAGTAAATAATACACTATACTAAATTATAAATATTTGAAGAATTAAGAAAAATTATATGTATTTGAAAGCATCGTACAGTAGAGCATTGATTATCCAAAACATCAGTTATCTGAAAGGAGCTTTCCCAACATGTCAATTATCTGAATGCAGCAGTAGCCTTCCTAAAAGTTGCTCCTGTATGTGCGTCACCTGTTCTTCCTACCACGTGGAATTTAATGTTCTGTTCATTGCTGCCTTGCAGCTTCCACATTCCCACTTCAACAAGTAAGTGTCATCTGTGTGTGCATGCATGTGTGTGTAAAATGCCCCAGTTAAGGACCCTGTACCTTAGGTACAACAGCCTGAATTCTCTACCCCTACCAGCACTTGCTTCAAGGAGTTGAGTTCATAGCTCTCAACTGCCCAGATTTTCACAGAATGTCTGGAATTTTTTGCTCATACGTTTGTTCTGTTACTCTTAGAATTTGTGGCTTTCTGGCAAATCAGTGAGGACTGAATTCACTAAATACAGTAACGACAGTCATTTAAGTTTCAGTCTTCCTATCTGTCAGGAAATGCATGGTAACACAAAACCTTTTATTCTAGCAACTCATAAATTTTGGCTTTTTTCCAGATTTTTTGTGCAGGTTGTAGTATCATTAATTTGTTGAACTTTTTGTGTTTTTCAAGGCTTGTGTTATATTGTTTGAATGTTTATCTTGAGTAATCTTTTCCGTACAGCATGTTTTTAATGTTTAAACACTGATTTTTGTTAGACGTATCAAGAAATATATGTTTAATTCTATTGGCCATTTTCATTTTTAATCCTGTGAGTGGTTGTGTAGCTAGGGACCACAGTGCACTGCTTTGCCTGGGGACCAATAATGCTGTTAATACGGCTCTGGACATTTTATCAGATGGTCACAAGGAGATGTGGACCAGCTTGAACTAATGACTGCAGAACTTATTTTACAAGTAAGTGAGCTGTGTTATGTTGTCCATTTTTTTAGTCTTGACCTAGTTACACAGGACAAGTAAATGCAAACATAACTTTCAACACAGTAAAACAATGACAGTATTAGGCCATCTTAGAAGAATCCAACATACAAAATGATTAGACAGGATATAATATTGTTATACACAAACTAATAAGGACAACATTACAGATGTTGCCATCTGTGAACCTGTTATGCATGTTGATTCAGGTAGTAGTGCATATTATGTAAGTGAACTTTAGCAGTTGATACAGAAATCCTTAAGCCATCTAGAGAAGGTAAAGTACAGTCATCAGGCTTATTATAACACGTACGGCATCCCAGAATGTTGGGCTTTTATTAGAGAAAAGATTGCTTGTTCATGTCCAAGAGTTTTGCTCTCACCAGAAATTCTGCATTGCCCACTGATAATGTAAGGCTGCTTGACCTCTACTTCAGAATAATTAGTCAGCATTGTCATTTATAAGAGTCAGGATTCTGCAGTTTAAAGATTAAGGAGCTAATGATGAGGGGCAATGCTATTGCGATGGGCAGCCAACTAAACTCTTTGATCATGATGCAATGGTGTAGTATCCCATAGACCTGGATATCACTGCTTTAAACACATTTTCCTTAATGATCATGTAAATAACATACTTAATACAGCAATATCACAGACTGGCATGTCAGTGAGAAGTATCAATACCAGAAATGAAAGATGACATCTGCTAGAATATAACAACTCATCTTGTATACACTGTGCAGGGCAGCTGAACCATTTAGTCTGTTCAGAGGAAATTCACCAAATAGATTTGAAATGTTGTAAAGCTAACTTATGAATGCAGAGGCCAGCTGATAAATCTCTTCTCCATGCACTACAGATATTACAGAGGTAAATTAATATGAGCTTATAAAACTCTAAATAGTGCCAGAGTAAAAGCTGTATTTAACTTAGAAACATATTCAAATACAACAATTTATCATCACAACAACCTGAAAATATGCATAAATTATAATAAACCTGCAGTTAGAATTGCGTTCACAACTCAAGCGCTTAATTCCAGTAATGTGGAACAGGTTGCCTACTTCCATTCAGCATTCACATACCATAGAATTTTTCAAAAGGAATTTAGATTCTTTAGTGGAAATGGAAGTTTATAATCCAAACTTTAAGGAGTTACAGTTTGACCAAGGCCTTAGGGCCTAAACTCTATTATTCTGAACTTATGAGCCTATGTGTTTCTTTGTAACTCTACAAATTTTATTTTGTAATGTGCTGTAGTTCTGAAAATTTTGAGCATAGCAAGAGGCAACACCTTCCTGATTGTGATCTTGAGTCTGTCTAGTAAATTATTTACCTTATGGGAAGTATGCAATACAGCTGCAACCTTGCCTATAACCTTACACATGTGAAAATGTCAATGATGGGTCAGGCTGGACCCAGTGTACTCAAAGGGTACACATTTTCAAGTGACTTGCCATCACGCCCAAGGATTTTACATTCATAAGGATGCGTGTTTATGTGCTGATGTGTTTAAAGCTGCCACATAGTAAGACTGGTCCTATTCAAATTGATAGTAAATCCAAGGTGTACCAACCCAAGATAGAGGTGACTTGGCATGTCATTTAGTGTATCACTGAACAAAGCAGGAGGGTTCTCAGAGGTCCAGATGACTTTAACATCTTAATACCAAGGTACACAACTGTAGAACTAGAGATATAGTAAGAGATTTGATGTGTGGAAATGATGGAGGGAACGTGCCTGAGACTGGTGATAGAATGTGCATTGTGAAACGGACAAAGAAATGAGGACATCAGAGCAGAAGCCAAAGTAGCCCCTTTTAGACAGAACATGAACAGGCAAAGATTATGGAGTTCTAGGCACATGTGCAAGAAAATTGGAGATTGTTTGATAAAGTAAATTTGAGTCAGATGGGAAGAAGACAGGAGCATACAGGGATGTCCAGCCAAGAGACGGACAGCTTGTGTGAAAGAAGACCAGAGAAAAGCATGCCTAACTGTTTAAGAAGGTAAGAGACTGACTCAAAATTGAGAGATGTTGCAACAGTTGATGCAACACCCCAACCCCATGTAAAAATGAGAAAGTGCAAATATAGGATGGAAAAGCTGAATGAATAGTACTATCGTGGAATCAGAGTTTTGAATTATTTACTGTATTTTTGTTGGCAAGGTTAGTCTCACTGGCCTGTAGCATATTTTCAGTGAAGACATGATGTGGTATTCACGCTGCCTACGAGTTGTCTGGACATGCCACTGGGTCAATTCTTTTACTTTTTGTCTTCACTTCATGCCATGAAATCTTTCACATCTACTTCATCTGCCACTAACGTAGACAGCTGACACCCACATTCAGTTCAAACAATCCAGAATAAACAAACATTGTAAAAAATTGTCCAATACTATGGCAGTACTGTTCCAGCTGCATTAATTTAGCATATTTATCAAACATTAATGCACATAATTCACCATACAGTTTTACATATACCTTTCTTCATGACATCATAATCACCACCAGAATTTTTTGATTACAGCTTTTCTTAACACTAAATTTCCATTCCCTTCCAATACATTAGTGCAATTGCTAAAAGCAAAGATTAATTTCTTACTTAGACATGGATAATTTTTAATAAATACATAAAAAAGTGAATTTTAAGTAACATTTCAAATGACATTTTTCCAACAGTCAAACCCTGCACGACCTTCTTGAAAAGCATAAATATATGTGCACTACCAAACACTGATAAAAAGAAGAGATTCAACTTTTTCAGGAAGTAGTGAACTCTAGTACAAGTTCAACAACCTTAATTTTTAGTCAGTTATTATTATTATTATTATTATTATTATTATTATTATTATTATTATTGTCCTTGGAGTATTATAAGCTATTTCTGTGTCCACCACAGTAAATGTTTTCTCATGTCTAATGAAATTTGTCTCCTAATGTAAGCATGAGACCTGTAATTATTGATCTATTTATTTATTTATGTATGTATTGACATCTGATTTCCAGGAAAGTCCAACTGGGTAGGTTCCCACTTTCAGCAGAGGCCTGGGGAGAAAAGCTCCAAAGTATTACAAAAACATTTTAAGAACGATAATTTTGCAATCTTCAAACCATCTATAGTTTAATAATTATACTAAATTAGACATAATTTGAAAATACTAGTTAATAATAGATACAACCTATATGAAAATGATTTAATATTTAAATAATTTGTAGCCAGTTTAGAGAAATCAATGTAAATTAGTATAATACAAACAGAAAATGCAAAATGAAGTGGGAAAACAGTGTTATAGCATATTTAGATACAGAGTCAGTGAAGGGAAATCAATTGATGTAAGGAAGTGAGAGAAGAAAGGGGAGTAAGGAGGTGTAAGGTATAAATAGGTTACATGCTCATAATTAGGGATACACCCCAAGATTTAATAAAACCAGTGTAGGCACAGTGTAGAGCCTACACAGAATGTATCAGTGTACACAGTCACACCCCCCCCCCAGCAGCATGCCATGCATATTAATCATGGCTTGTTGCCAAGGGATAGTATAGGAACAGGGATATTGAATCCATGTAGGGAGAACTTGTAGAGGGTACTCATGGTTGTGCATGCCTGGTTGAATGTTTTGTACAGACTGAGGCTCTCTGTAATGCTCCCCGCTACTGTTGAAATGCTATGAATTATTTCAAATGTGTAATATTTTATTTTTATGAATTATTTTTTTCCCCTCTCTGTATATTTGTGCAGCATGTTACAGAGCACAGCAATGCCAAGCTGTCCTCACATATAGACAGCTAACAACTGCTGCACATCTAAAAGTAGAAAGTGGATGTAATTAATTATTTATTTCTAGGTCTATTTAAGTATGTTATTGGATGTAATTATTTATTTATTTATGGGTCTATTTAAGTGTGTTTGCACAGCGTGGCACAGTGCTCAGCAGCCCTAACAGGCAGTCTAGTAGTATATGTGAAGGTATACTAGTTTCCATAACATCCAAGTAGCTAAATGGGTAAAATTACAGCCTAATGCTTACTAGGTCCTGGGTTTGAGTCTGTAGCAGCTATAACATGTCTGTAATTTAATTTATTATATATGTTTAATTTTAAAAACAAATTTGTGAAATATGGCACTGCTGCAGTGTGCTGAGCACTGCTTAAACATTTAAATGGCTACTGCTGTTTACGTGGTGCTAAGCTTAACTAAAACCTAGGTTGTGTGAGTTTTCACACTGCTTAGCTGGTTTGCACACTGCTATGCAAGACTCCACTTTTTTGAATGTTGCTCAGTGATGTGTAATGGTGGGAAAACTGCCTATATTAGGCACAATAGGTAGGAATTATGTACAATTATTTGGAGTCTGTTTATCTGCAGATATGCCAGGCAGTGTTGGAGAGGGTGCACGCTTTTGAGAGCAGAGATGGGGTGTTCAGGAGTTCAGGGTCTTTGTTGGGCTCCTGGTAAAAAATTATGAACCCAAGCTGATACAGGGTGGTTTCCAGGAATTGGAATGTAAGGTGAAGGCCTAGGATTAGTTGGCCAGGGAACTTACCAGTGCTACTGGTATCCCCCACACTGGTGAGCAGTGTTGTCACCATTATGATGACCTGAAGAGGAGAAAGAGGGGAACCTTGGACACCTGTGACCAAAAGGCATGAGCTGGGAATGCCCTACAAATATGTAAGCATGTTTTCCACTGCTTTATCAAACAGCAAGCTGAATGTCTGCAAAACTGGTATCCATAATGGTGTGTTTCTTTTCCAACAGCTGCAGCTGATAGGGCTCGCAATGTTGAGTACCATGCCAGGCACCTGGCCAGGTTGCACAGTGAGTGTGGTAAGTATGGATTTATTATGCTAACTGTAGTGCAATAAGCAAGAAAAAGTAAAGCATTTACTGCAATAAAGTATACACAATAAAAACTGTAGTGCAATAAATGGGCAATTAGAGCTGTAGTGCAATAAATGAACAATAACAGTATTGCAATAAACAATAAACAATACCAATAACAGTAAGCAAAATGGTGTACAGCAGGATTGTGTTGTCATAACCATTGCAGTAGATTTGTATGCAGTGCTTGTCTATGGTAAGGTTGCTGCAGTCAAGTATAACACTGTCTCCAGGCCAATATCAGTCACATAATGCTCTCTGTTCCTCTTACTCTGAGTAATAAGGTATATGAGTGAAGTAGCCCACTCTATGGGCAAATATTGTGTGTGGACTTTCACAAAAATGTATCAGTAATGCCAATAAAGTGTTTAGCAGCATTGTTGATTCCTAAAGAAATATGTCTTAATAAATGCAGCATGACTGTATTCCATGCATGTGTGCAGCCATGTATAGCACTGTAATAGTTCTAGAATGCAAAATGTGCATTCTATAAAAAGTGACCTTTCCAGGTATACCTTCTTAGCCTGTCTGCTTTTAGGCTTCATTCTAAGAAATATCCATAAACTTTAGCCTTTAAAGTTTATTAACTAAATTACCATATATAGACACCATCTTTCTATCAGTGCACAGCTATTACCTGCAACCATTGATACTTTTTTGGTGCTCACCTCTGCTGGTTCTGTCCCAGCTCCTTTCACCCTGTGGGCTCACTCCGCTCCCCTACCCTCAATTTCCACCCACCCCCATTACAACTACACTTATACTTATCCATAATTACCTGACTCAGTTTCTGCTCCAATAATCTGCTCCAATCAATTAACATCTCTCACAAACCAGACTCCAACCCCACCTCACAAGTACACCACTTCTACCATTCCAAATTACATCACAATGCAAATCCTTTTACCCTCACTCCTACTAGCCCTAATTTCCCTATCACACAACACATCCATTCAAACACATATTCCCCTAAACAATACTTTCTTCCATACAACACACACTATAAATTCTAAACACCCCCACATACATTTTCAAGTCTGTCCAACACTATTTAACACTAGTATTATCCTACACACCCTAAAGTCCAACACACTTTCAACCATCAATAAAAAAGCAGCTTATATATCCCTCTCTACACTAAGCCAAGCCATGAAACACCTTTTCAAAATCAACATAATACTGCTTATAGCTGGTGACGTTCATCCAAACCCAGGACCCTCTTCCTAAGATCTCCCCAAGAAATGTCAAACTGATTTACTAATAATTAACATCAACAGTAGAAGTATTTCCAAGAAACTCCAAGAACTGCATGCCTTTATTACTCACTACTCTCCTGATATTCTAACTATTACTGAGTCCTGGCTAAAACCACATATCCCTAGTGAAGAAATCCTACCACCAGGCTATAACATCATAAGGCAAGATAGAACTAATAAGAAAGGTGGTGGAGTAGCAATACTGTTTAAAAATGAAATAAATCTAAAGCCATTCCATACCCCTCTACCTACTTTTCCTAATGCTGAAATCATAGCCTCTACCCTATCTTTAAATGAAAATAAAACAATTAACATCCTATGCTGCTATAACCCCCCCCCCCAAAAATAACTCACCAGTCATAGAAGAAATTCTGCATTGGCTAAATCTGAATTCCCCTCAAAAAACTATCTTACTAGGAGACCTTAATACTGACTGGCTAGCTTGCAGCTCTAGTAACCCAACCAACCAAATAAACCTCTATGGTTTCAGCCAACTAATTCTAGAACCTACCAAAATTGATAAAAGAAACCAAAAACAAACCATTATAGACTGGACACTAGTCAATAACCCTAAACATCACTATCAGACTGGATGTTTACCAGATACACTCAGCGACCATATGCCCACTTTTCTCCTAAGAAAAAATACAACTAGTCAAAAAACAATTACCTATAGACTATGTCAGGTGCCAGGATCTGCCACATAATGCATGCACTTAGGTCACTCCACAACAAGTACAAATATGACTCTGTCATTGTCCATGTTGGTGTGAATGACCTGAGACGTACCTCCTTGGACTATATGAAAAGGGACATGGAGTAGTTGTCCGATCTTGTAGCTCAGGCAGGTATGACCCTAGCCCTGAGTAGTATCCTGCCATCACCCAGAATGATACCACAGTACAAGAACAGAATGATTGACTTAAACAATTGGCTAAGCTTCTGGTGTCATTCTAAGGGGATCCAGTATCTGTCTGCCTGGGATGACATGATCGACAAACCACGATGCTTTGCCAGAGATGGCCTGCACCTGTCGCCCCTGGGATTCCGGATACTGGCTAAGGCTCTAGCCACCCCTATAGTGCCTATTTTAGGCAAGGTTCAAATGACAAATTCACCACCCTAATAGGTAAAGGCAAGAAGAATCTGAGGGTATTGCTACTCAATGCTAGAAATCGAAACCTCAAAATGCACTCACTCGAGGTACTCCTTAAAATGGAGAACATCGATATCTGTGCAGTGACAGAGACCTGGTTCAAGGCTACATAGAGTACCCCTGCATTGCCAGGCTATAATTCATACCACACGTTTCGGCCACCTAACCTGGACTGAAACACTAAGGGCGGAGGCGTGTCCATATTCATTAAGGATATCCACACCTCCAGGCTAGTTGCTCAGCATAATGCATCCGAGATTATCCAAGTGCAACTAACTCTGGAAAGACCGCAATCCAAATTGTAGCATGCTATAGATCCCCCACCATGCCCCAGGATTCCCACTCCTCATTTCTTAATACACTGGAAAATATTAGGGTACAACCTAATACCCTAATAATGGGCGATTTCAACTACCTTACCATTAACTGAGAAAACTACTCATGTACCAACTCTTGTGCTCAACGTTTTCTAGAATTCATAAATTCCAATAACATGGATCAACTTATCCACACCCCCACCAGGGGCAGCAATATCCTAGACCTGGTTATTACCAACATGGGCAACCAGTGCTCCACACCAGAGGTCAATTCGTTGGTCAGATCCGACCACAAGCTAATCACCTTAGACAACCACATCCCTCCCCTACCCCCAATTAGGGAAACCACAGTAAAACATTTCTCCAAAGCCAACTTCCCGCTTCTTAAGACAGAAGTGGTAAACTTCACAACACCCATGCTGATGGACAATAGAGGTATGACTGCCTGAATCCTACACAAATGCACTTTATAAGCACTTACATGAGTGCATGGATCATGCAATCCCTAACAGAGCCAAGATGTTATCCTCCAAAAAAAAGAAAGCCAATCTGGTGGTCCCCTGCCATAAACAAACTCTACAACAGAAGAAAGAAACTGTTGCAAAAAAGAGTAAAATCCCATGATTGGAGAAACTCCATGGTCAGCCTCAGTAAGAAGCTGAGATCCCTCATAAAATCCTCCAAAGCTAGTTATGAAAACAAAATCGCCACTGACTCTAAAGACAACCACAAAGCATTCTATAGCTATGTCAAGAATCTCAATGGCAACACTCAGATCTGCTCTGAGTTACAGCACAATGGCACTAAATATACAAAACCAACTGATATTGCCAACATCCTGGCCGACAGGTTCAGTGCTAACTTTACCCCCCTGTTATCCCCTAAAGAGCCCATCTCTATACCAGAAGAATGCAAAGTTCCTGTAAACATGGCTGCACAGGTAAAAAACACACTATCCAAAGCCAAGAACATAGCATCCATGGGACCTGACGACATCCCAGGCTGTGTTCTACATGAAGTACAGAATGAACTGGCACCCCACCTAAGTACCATGTTCAATTATAGCCTCACCTCAGGCTATGTGCCCACTGAATGGTGCACAGTGACAGTTATCCCACTCCACAAAGGGGGAGCCACCACAGACCCTGGAAACTACCGCCCCATTAGCCTAACGAGCCTGGTCTGCAAGGCTATGGAATGTATCATTATGGAACTTATAAACAATGACATTGGTAATCTCCAAACTCAGGACCCCATTCAGTTTGGGTTTGTAAAAGGCAGATCATGTCTTCTAAACCTGGTGGACTTCTTTGAAGCAGTCACCAAGCCGTAGATAAGGGTAAGGTGGTTCACACAGCCTACCTAGATCTCTCCAAGGCTTTTGACACCATCCCCCACTCTGGAATTATAGATAAACTCACTAAACTAGGTATAAATCCATATGTCACAAGATGGGTTGCCAATTGGCTCACTGACAGAACCCACACTGTGAAAGTAGCAGACTCCAAATCCAACTTTAGACCAGTGACAAGTGGAGTACCACAGGGTTCAGACCTGGGTCCTCTCCTGTTTGGTATCTACTTCTCTGAAGTACAGGCCAACACAGAAGGTCTTTGGCTAATGAAGTTCACAGATGACTGCAAAGTAGGAGCCATACTCAAAACTCCAAAAGATGTGGACATCCTACAAAAGGGCCTCACTGAGACAGATGCCTGGTGTCAAAGCCATGGCCTCAAGCTCTATGCCAAAAAGTGCATTGTCATCCCTTTTGATAAAAACTCAGTACCCATGAATTACCACATAGGCAGTTGTCTACTTAACACTGAAAGTGTGATAAGAGACCTTGGGACACAGATGGACAGTAGTCTCTGCTTTGATAATTACATCACCACAGTAGTCAGGAAATCCTTCTATGTGGCACACCTCATCACAAAAGGTTTCTCAGACAGGAAAAAAGAGGTCATTGTTCCCCTCTGCTCATCACTCATTAGACCCATTATAGAGTACAATGCCCCTTTTGGTATGTACCTCACAAGACATCTACAACAACTGGAAAGGCCACAGAAATACCTCACAAAGAGGATTACTGGCCTCAAACAAATGCCCTATGCAGACCATCTCAAAAAACTGCAGCTTTACTCCGTTGCATATCGCCTACTCAGAGGCGATCTCTGCCTAACACACAAAGCTATGTCAAACCCAGAGCTGTTAGACATGCTCCACTTAAAGAAATCTCAATCCCTACGAGCTACACAGTCTAGGGACCTAAACCTTGTCACCACAATAAACAGAACATGCTGGAGCGATATATTCCTGCCCCAGAGACTTTCCATACTCTAGAACAAACTACCTATCTATATCAAACAAAGCTCCTCATTAGCGCTCTTCAAGAAAAATCTTGATGATTGGATGGGAGATAGGAAATTCACCCCAGGGATCACTTCTGTGGCTCTGCTCAACAGTAGCACAGGAAAATTATTTTCTTGGGTGGCAAAAGCCAGGGTACCTTTGGCTATGCTTATATAGGCCCTAGGGCCAATAGCCTAGTACCTACCTATGAACCTATGAACTAATCAGAGATGATTGAAACTGTACCTCAGACAGCCTAAATAGCATATTAAAGCAATGTAATTGGCAGCCTCTAAAAACCCTTCACCTTGATCAGGCAGTAGAATACTTTAATAAAACATTCATTTCAGTTCTAAACTCCATTGCACCAGAAAGAAAAATCAAAACAAAAACTAACTATGCTCCCTGGTTAAGTAGGGACACAAGGGCCCTACTAAAAACTAGAGATAAGGCCTGGATGAAATGGAAACAAGAAAACACCTCTCAGACTAAACAAAACTATAATCAACTCAGGAACCTAGCTAAAAAACATACTAAACTAGACAAACAAAACTACTTCTTAGATCTACAAAACAAACACCCAAACAACCCCCAAAAGTTCTGGCACAGTATCAACTCCCTTCTGAAACCTGGCACTATCACTACCCCCACTCCTTCCACCTCCATAGAAAACAACAATGATATAGCTTCCAAGTTTAATTGTTATTTCATAAACTCAATCCAATCTCTGTCCAACCAAATACAAAACTCCAACAACTCATCACCCACAATTGCTGAAACCCCCTCATCCAGTACCACTAATATTCCATCTTTCTCTCTCTCACCTGTCCCTACATCTAAAATTAAACAACTCATTCAAATCCTAAAACCCACTACTCTGGCAGCAGACAGAATACCTGCAAAATTCCTAAAAATCCCAGCGGACTCCCTATCCTACCAGTATCAATCCTAATAAACAGATCCATTCAAGAAGCATATGTACCTCAACTATGAAAATATCCTACATTATACCTCTACATAAAAGTGGAAAATCTTACGACTTTTCCAACTATCGGCCTATAGCTATACTATCCCCCCCTATCCAAGCTCTTAGAGAAATGCATACATTACCAAACCATGCAATACCTGAAAACAAACAATCTTTTCTCCCACACCCAACATGGTTTCCGACCTCACCACAGTACAACTTCTGCCCTTCTTTACTTTACCAATCAAAATTATCTATCAGAGAAACAACAATAACTATGTATCTGCAATCTTCTTGGACCTGTCAAAGGCATTTGACATGGTCTCACATCCAAACCTATTGGATAGCCTCCACTCACTATCCTTTACTTCCTCCACTATCTCCTGGTTCAAAAGTTATTTATCAGATAGGAAACAATCTGTGTAATGGCAAAATCGACTATCCCCTCCTCTCCCAAACTCTATAGGGGTACCACAAAGCTCAATATTAGGCCCACTTCTGTTCTCTATTTTTGCTAACAACTTACATACTGCCTCAAAACAAGCCTCACTAATACAGTACGCAGATGATTCAACACTCATTTGCGCAGCCCCATCTATCAACATCTTGCTAGAACAAGCCCAAGAATCATTATCTTCTATAGAAACTTGGATCACAGACATGCAACTTATCCTAAACCCGAACAAAACAAAACTTCTCTTGTTCACCCCTAACAAAACAAAAACTACTCCCAATGATTTTTCCATCTTATCTAAAAATGGAACAATCATTTCCCCATGCGCCCATGCAAAGCTCCTAGGGATAGAAATAGACAACAACCTATCCTTTGATTTGCACATAGCTCAAACTATCCAGAAAGTTCATAAAAAAATGGGAACCCTTTATAGACACAAAAACTTCCTCACAGACAAAGCAATACTCAGTCTAGCACAAACTCACCTCCTATCAACACTTACATACGCTGCTCCAATACTGACACATATCAAAAAATCTCTTCTGGACAAACTAGAGTCATGTTATAATAAAACAGCCAAGTTTACTAACAACTCCCCTTTCAGAACATATCACTGCCAAGTACTAAAACAATTACAATGGCTAGAATTCCCTCACCTACTATCTTACTTACATCTTACCTATGCCTACAACATCATAAACTACCCAGAGAAAACTCCAGCCCTACAACAGCTACTAACCTCCTACTCTCCTAGTCGCCCTCTACGCTCATCAAACAAACCTCTCCTAAGTATCACACCTGCAAACAACACTGCTGGCAAAGCCCTTTTCTCCCACATTATAGACAAAAAATGGAACAACCTTCCTTCTAATACATCCTCAACAACAACAAACTATAACTTTAAAAAACTATTAAAACCACATCTCAGGAAAAACTGGCTCTGTCCATGTATTACTTGAAAATTACTATATCCACACTCCTCCACAACAATCTTAATATTATTTTTCACTAGCGCTTCCACACTTGCATACACTCACTCCCTATCAAGCCACAGTGGCCTTTTACCTCTTTCTCAGTACACTTACTAGAAAATGTAAACAATCTATTAATAGCAAATGTGGTCTCTACCTTCTCTTGTAATATTTTGTCTACAGATATTGTAAGATACTGCTATTCTCATGTAACCCTATATGACGTACTGTGCTAGATTCTTTCATATGTATTTTTTGCTTATTATTTACTTGTCCTACAGTTTACTGTATTGCTTATTTTTTTATTTTTACTTATTCTTCTTGTCAAACATGGAGCTTTTCTCCCTGGGCATCCACTAAAAATGGACCTGGTCCAGTTGGATCTTTCCCTGTTAACAAATGTAAAATAAAAAATAAATAAATAAAAACGAATCTCCTGTAACATGTATTGCTGAACTCATAATATGGTTCAAGGTTGTCTCCAGGCCAGTATCAGTCACGTAATGCTCTCATTTTCTCCTACTCCAGGAAAAGAAGGTATATGGTTGAGGTAACATATGTTATGAGCATTGTGTTTACATTTGACAGACACTTATCAGCAACACCAATAAAGTGTTAAGCAGCATTGTTGATTCCTAAATAAATCTGTCTAAATATTTCCAGTATGGTTGTATTCCTTGCATGTCTGTACTAAGTTGCTGTGGTCAGTTGTTACATTTTTTGCAGATGTCCCTAGTAGTCACAGCTATTGAGTTCTATTCCCATGCCTACCAACTAAGGCATGATGACTGTCTAGTTTATGTACAGTACACAAGCTTGCCTCTCAAGTGTCACGATTTCTCATAACATAACTAAAACTGCCTAATCCGTCTGTCACAGGATTACCAGAAAAATTATCATCTAGAAAGCAATGTGTTACCAAATCGGCTTACGGAACACCTTGGTAATTATATAAGTCCACATTATGTGAAACTGTTCTGTGTAGTTGTCTGCCTGCATTTGTTATTGCTTGCCCCATACTGACTCATGCTAACAGCTTGAGAGGTATGTACATGTTACATCAGCTGTAGGAGAATTGTAGTCACTGCACTCAAAACTGACACCATACACATGTAGAATGTTTATTATCAGTGTTTTCAGGGATATAGTCTGCATTGTCAGTAATGGAATGTTTCTCTCTCTCTCCCCACCCTTTATCTTCATTTATTTATTATTATTTATTATTACATTTTAATATTAATATATTTTGTTAAATTAACTATATTTTCATAAAATGTGATTTATTTTTATGTTTTATTATGATTCAATATTAACATATTTTGTTAAAATAACTTTTGTTGGCCTTATGGTTTCATTCTTGCTGGCATGCCGTTAACATACTGTTATGTTACTTAATGTCGTGTTACACATAATATACATTATTATGTATTTGAATGAATAAATATGTGATCAATTCTCTTAATATTAACAATGGTTTGGTCATTACTAACCTTAACTTATTGCTATACCTCATTTACTACAGCATGTCAAGGTAAGCCATTTCCAGCTGATCTGCCTACCTTGCCTCATTTGGCCATGGCACCGGGTCCCAGCACATCTGGGACCCAGACCGGTGGTACCCCCTCTGTTGCCCCTGTACTACCTGTGGTGGTGGGTAGTACTGCCCCGTGGGACGGGGACCGCCCCCCCCTCTGGAAGTGGTGCAGGGGGAATTGTCACTTGGGCTGAGCTGCCGCTTTTGGTGTGCTGGATAGTCTAATGTGGCTTTGACCACTGTCTGCACCAGATTGACAACATGCTGGGCAACCTGGTGGGACAGCCTCGACCGGATGCCCAGCTTCCAGCACTGCTACCCCTGGGCAGTGATGGAGCAGTGCAGATAGTCCCATGGGTGGGGATGTGAGTCACGCTGTTGGGCAAGGTGTTCACTCCCTCATGTGTCACACACCACCCCTGTCTGTTGTCTTATTTGTCTTGTCTGTCTGCAAATGCATCCTCACCTATCCAACCTACCTCCCCCACACATATCTATGTCCCTTCCACAACATTCCACTCTCACCTAAAAAGAAAAAAGTAGGCACCTGTCGCAAAAAAATATCATCCCATACATAGCTCTCCATTTCACACACATGTCCACTGGAGACACATAATTTGGTCCAGTTGACTTAACAACACAGTTATGTTGTCCAGACTCCTCTCTCTGGGGGTGAAAGTTCAAAGTCATGTACAAATTCTGTCAAAGTGGACAGTTGCTGCTGTACAAGAAATGGATCACTATGGTTCTTTTGGTTCTTTCCTATACCCTTCCTGCACATCCCTACCTGCCTTTCACTATGTTTTTCCCCTGCTTGCACCCCATTTCACCACTTTCCTATCTCCCCATTTTTCTTTTCTTTATATTTTTAGTGCGACACTGCATGCCACATTATGCAATGCAGCTTTGCTATGCTCACTAAATAGAGCTATATTGACTATATATGTTTTTAAAATTGTAATACACAGTTACAAAATAAACACCTGTCTCATATTTCAAACCAAAGACCATTGCACCTGCAGACCACTGCATTAACTTGCCACACCAAACAACTTTTAATCAAAGCAGATAGTTCAACAAAACATGGTAATTGCCAGTTACAGTCATTAAGCGTGTTTCAGTCGAGCTGCACATCACACAGCGCCACGCAAACTGGAATAAAAAGTAATGGAAAAAATGGGAGTGTACCATGGACTCTGGTCAATAGTACACCACTAGACAGCCAAAGACATGATGAAGGATATAACTGAGACATGTGATAGCAGGTAAATGTGCCTTTTTATCTGCAACATGTAGAAAGTCACCTGCTAAGGCATTCATGGCAAAATACATGTTCAACTGGGACTCTGGTGCAGAAATACATCCATATAAAGCCATGCACATACTGATGGATGTAGAAAATGTTTGTCACAGCCTGTATGTGTGCACATATATCTTGGTAATATACCTGCTATAGCAGTGACTCAGTAGCTCAGTCTGTTAAATGCCTTCTAAACAGTACATTTTGCCACACACAATCCTGGGTTCAAATCCAGTGTGTGTAGCACTGGAATTATAGTATTTTGAGGCCAGGAAATAATGACTGAGTCATGCACTCTTTATCCATATTGGATTAAATGTCTGCATTTCACTGATGGAAGTCACAGACCTGCAGATAGAAACATACTTCCCATATCCCTATAGCAAAAGTATAAATGCATAAAATGTCATGGCATGCATTAATATGCATTTACAGATAAATTCAACTAAGGTACTGCAGATGAGGGCCACTAATATCAGAGTGCATCTTACAATCCTTTCAAACCCACAGTGCCGATAAGCACAACTGCACACCAAACATACACATTTGAAGTAACTGCTTGTAAGATGGACTGCCCTCATACATGCTCCAAATTACTACCAGGCTGTAACACATGGCCTAACAGTTGCCCAAATAGTGGACATATTGTTATATTTATCCCCATGTTGCTCAAGGATACAACAAACATGTGGCCTAATACTCTGTTAGTGATACCATTGCCTAACATACCCTAAACACATGCCTTAATTGGACTGGAAAGGGTACCCTCTCTCTGGCTCTGCCTCTACAACAAGACTGACACAGTTCCCACAGTTACTCCTACAGGTTGTTGTCCTCCAAAGTGTTCACACTCTCTGTCTATGCCTATTATTTGCATTAGCAGCTGCAGCCTCTACCACACACATCTGTATGTAAAAGTTGCTGCTACAGATCTACCCTCTGCGATTAAGTAGTCTCCTCATCCTAGTGATGTCCCAGCATAACATATCAGAAAGGGCCCCAATCTACATGAAGGCCTTATATATTATATTGTACTGTGGTTGTATGTGATTGGCTGAAGATAGTGCAAATCAGCTGAGTTGGATGCAATTAGGATTTCAGAAACACAGATTGGTTAAAAGGCCCTCACCTGCTGATGATAAGCATGTTAAAAAGGCAAGTAGTTGGCTATGGGAAATGATTCTGTATGAGACTTTCCTCACACAGACCATGCATATGCAAAGTATTAACTAACAGCACATATCAGCAGAGGAGTACCGCACTCCATCAGGTATGTAACCATCTTGTTTACATCAGAATGCAGATGTCTGACTATACTTACAGGGAATAGGCATCACAGCAATAAGCCATTCTTAGAACTGTGCTAATGATATTTCAATGATCTACAGATTTGTTACACATGCAGAGGATGTGCAAGATGGAATGCGTATTGTCAATTTGGCACACTGAGCACATGGAACTCTACCTTTACAGTGGTTGTAATAGCACACTGCTATTTGGCACAGTTGGCATGACATATTATCAGAAGGATTGCTCATTGAGGACACTATAATAGACTACAGTGTTGACTGTATGAATATACAGCAGTATCTGTCATGACACACATGGAAACACCTGTCTATCAACAGTATCCTAGTTGTATCCACACACTTAGTGTGTTTGTACAGTGTAGGATATGACACGTTTATTCAAACAGTGGATATTGCCTGCCATTCTGTCCTTGCCATATCACTACATAGGGTACTCCCACATATGTGATCCTGACGTGTTCCTCTGTTGTTGTCTTGCAGGGAATATGTATGTATGCAAGATGCAGTGCAGCTTACATGGGATACAGAGAATAAGTTAATAGTGGAAGTGTTCCATCAATACCATGAAGTCCTACTGTCCAGGGGAGGCACAGCAGGGAACAACAGAAGGCATAGTGGGCTGACCTTGTCCGTGATGTTAATGCCACTGGTCATCAGCGCAGAATATATCAGCAGGTTTGACACCACACAATGGACATGATCGATGCTACATGCAGAACAGCAGCAGATGTAACCAGGGATCATGGCACCACCAGTGCAGGGCATGCAGCAGAACAACCACTCTCAGCCACTGAGGAATTCCTTGCAAATCTAGATATACATGACAGTCCCAGACATCCATCACACCCTACATCATGGTTGTGGGTGCCACAGTGTCCACGGCAAAGGAGAGAGCAGATAAGTTTAGTTTGATCAGCAATGCAAAACTGTAGCATTCAGTGTGTCAGCGTGTACAAAGTCTTACATGGATGTCAGGTCTTTCTGCATTGGGGGGAGAAGGGGCTCACTGCAGTTTGACTGTCATGCTCATATTTTGACTAATATAACAATTAACACAGTAACTACTGTAACTGTGAGATATGGATGTCTTACCTTGTGGTGGAGGAACATGCAATGGTACTGACATTACCTCTCCCTCAACTTTTCATAGGTCCATCAGGTATTGGCCTAGCCTGTGATCCTGCTCATGGTAAGCAAGTCACTGTTATGTTATAGATGTAGGTTTACAGCATTGTAATCCCTAGACTGTCATCCAAGGCCTGCTGCCTGCATTGCTGAACTGTCAGCATGATTGCCAACTGTGCACATATATTCTGACTGTATACATGTTAGACTCACACCTATGCCTTCTAAGTGTGACCACACTGATAGATGTGGTGGTATTGTCAGGACACTACAGAGTGTCATATGTGTCAACTGTGCAGAGTCTACACAAATGTCAGCAGTGTACCTCACTGTTACCGATGAGATTGCAATATAATGAAATGTTATTTTCAAGTAACTACAGCTGTTAGTTGGAAAAGTACTGTCCTCATGTCCTACTATGTGAGGTTGGGTTTTCAACAGGTTTGTCATAGAGCCTTTTATATATATATATATATATATATATATATATATATATATATATATATATATATATATATATATGTATGTATATCACAACATAGTACTGCATAACATAATAGTGCAGCTATTAATGCACTGCTTTTTCCTTTCTTATCACAGGGGACTAGGGGCTTGGTCTCTGTCCCCTGCACAACCTGATTTCAGTGTCTCCTCAGACTCTGATGATGATGATGGTGGCCAGAGTATGGCACAGGTGGGGGTTTTGGGGGCTGAATCTGCCTCAGAGAATGACATCCCTATTCTGCCATCATTGTCACCACACACAGTCAGTATGCCCACACATACCCTGTCCCAGGAGGCCACAGATATTGGACAGTCAGAGGGTGGGGACATTGAACAGGAAAGTGTAGGAACTATGGCTCCAGTGAGTGTAGATACTGGCCATAGCAGACAGCTGGAGAGGTCCCACACAGGCAGATTGATAGGGGTGCTTGTTGGAGGCCTGCTGTCCGTCCACTACCTGTTCCAGGTGTCACATCATGGGCCACTTGGCACATTTTTGGGCCATCACGGAGGCACAGAAATGTTCTGAATGGAACACCAGATGTATGCTTAGGGTTATGGATGCATCACAGTCTGACATCTGTCACTGCCTCCACTGCATTGCGGACACTCTGGATTGGTTCACTAATGCAGTGGACAGAAGGTGGGCTGAGAGACAATGTCTGTCTTGGACCGCACATTGTCTGTGTTGAAATGTGTGGTTGAAGTTGAACATCAGACACACAGATGTAGGTCAGCAACCCCATCTGTTGGGAGTCCATGTGGCCATGCACAATCACGTTCCTGTAGTGGAGTACATCCAGATCTAGAGAGGGGGGGAGTGTGCTGTCCATGCCACAATGTGGTAGGCCATGGGTTCATGGTCCTGGGAATTGCCGTGGGGGGCATGATCCCAACAGACAGCACTCACCATCAGGTACTAGCACAGCATCTGACCTCGGGCATGGAGGTGTCAGTGCAACTCCTGGTAGAGCCAGTTCCCATGTTCTGAGCCAGAGACAGTGAACTGTCGACTCTACCATGTGCAGTCCAAAGTTGTCCAACATACACACATGTAAGGCTAGCACTGAGCTTGACTGTGTACATGTATACACTCACACACCACTGTCAAATTCAGGTCACCGACAGACACATATGGCACCTTTCCATGGTCCATCTTATCTGCTTCCCTTCCTGACTCATGCACATCCTGTCAAATATTTGAGTCAGCCTGGCCTCCTCCACCAGCCTGGCCTCCTCCACCCCCATAGAACACCCTGTGCAAGTGATGAAACTTGTACTACATTCCTGTCATCCTCACCATCAATGCAGGGAAATTAAGCTATGTGTCTGATGCACAGGGTGACTATATTGTTTAACATGTACTTGTGTAATGCAATGTTGTGTTGCCATGACACTTGTAGTGGTTAACGATAGATACTGTATTCTGGAATTTGTCATGAGCACACCACATACATTTGTGTACCTTATTTTGTATGATGTTGTAATGCTGTATAGTTACACAATGACATGTGTGTTTCTGTTTCAGAAGTCTGTTGGGATAACCTATGGATACATAGTGGCAATAAAACAGCACAGGATGGCATGTCAGCACAGCAGAAATATGTCTTTAGCAAGTTACAGCACTATAAGTGCATGGCTCCATAGGAGTATATGTGTATAACAGGCTAACAAGGACAATGGTGGCATCTCTAATCTGTGAACAGGTCTGCTACCCTTGATAAGTGTCACCAGGATTTTGGGAACTCACACATCTATAAGCTGTGGTGATGGAGATGACCCATGTACAAATATCCTGTGTCCAGTACAGACAGTTGCCCAACATCAGTTATGATTGTCATGTTCTGCATCCCATTTTGTAACCTGCACATGATGTGTGTCACACCAGGTGTGTGCCTCACATGCATGGTGAGGGCTGTTTCATGTAGGGTGTACTGTCTGTGTTACATACCTGTCTCTACAGCATGTAATATGTATACCACAGTGATGTTGTAGGTGTGTAGAACAGGTGAAACACGTGTTAGTCCTGTCATGCATATGCAGGAGGTACACAGTGGGATCTGACACCTCCCTGTATGGAGCCATACACATCCCCTCCAAAGCATTTAGGTGACAGACTACAACTATACGTTCGTGACACAGGCTACATAGGACATGTTATCTACATTGTGTATTGGTGTACCATGGAACCTATGTGGCTGCCACAGTTGTAGTATATGCCTGTGCAGTGATATAGCAAGGATGCCATTGCACACAATGATAGGTGTGATAACTGTCACATTCAGTATAACAGTGACAGCCTGGGATTTACATCCAAAACCTGTCGGTATAGATTGTACAACAGTGAATGCATTCCCACATCTTATCGAGCAATGAAAGTCAAAGGCTACATTACTCTCTGTGTCCATAACTCCGTCAACTGTGTGCAGTGTGCGGACACTACAATATTTTGCAGGGGTGGATGATATCCCACAGGATAGTATTGTGCAGTCTTTGGCAGTTAGTCTTTGTCAGTGGCTCAGAGAATAACTGACTATGTCTTAGGCCATCCTGGATAACTGTTGGTTCTGTGTGGGATTCTGTGACAGCTCCCAATATGCAATCACCTGCTAATGTACTCCATCAGTTGTCACTGACAGTTGATGTGACTGCAGAGAGGGAATAGGTAGATGGTGTACGCCAATAATAGAGAATGGTGAACTGCCCTGGTGACAGGTGTCATTATAGCATACCTCTCCTAATGCTATTTTCCCAGATTATGACTGTCGGACACTTTCCTATCCACCAGCTGACATAACACTATGTATATGATGTACACAGTTTTCAGCAAAGCCTGCTGGTGTAATATTGTCATACAACTAGTCAGGCCATAGTTGGTGGAGTGAGACATATGTCTGGCATCTATTATATAGTGTAAAACAGTCAATGGGCTCTGCCAGTTACAGTCAGTAGGCATGACCTGGCCTTGAGCAAAAGTAACAGTGTTTGGTCCAGTGTCAGTAGGTGTATGACATATTTAGTGCTCATATCCATACTATCTCCTATCATGGCATTTCAGGTGACATGAGTCAGAGATCTGGGGACACCACTTGGCACTACATGCTAGTTGTCCTCTGTGAAAGTAAGTATTGCAGTTACTTCCAGCATGTTGCAAGAAGAGAGCCATGCAGTGTGTCTGTACAGAGCACAGACAAACATGTTAGGGAAGTGTAATTTGTACACAGTGTTGCTTAGTTGTGCTGTGGCTCACTTCCTAAAGGATGGTCCAGGTCCTTACCTACAATGCCCTGCAGCAGTGCTGTGACATCCCCACACAGAGACCCAACATATTGCATCACGTGTTTACCAATATGGGTGATCAGTACAGCCACCCCAATGTGAGGTCCTCCCTGGTGGGATCTGGCCACAGGTCAGTCTCCTTAGAACTACCACCACATACCCCCCCACCTTGCAGACAATACAGACATATATGTTAAGAAAGCCATTTATTACCTCCTGTGGGATGGTTGACATATTGTGACTGCACCTCCACCTTCAGATAGGACAGGCAAGTATGCAGAGCTCTACACCCGTGCATTATGTCAACAGCATTACAACTGCATGAACTTGGCTGTACATGGCAGGAGGGACACAGTCTCATCATGGCTCAGCAAACCTGACTGGTGGACAACTGCCATTAGCAGACTATAGAATAAAAGGTGGACAGTACTGTGTGAAAGTTGGGGTGAGGGTTCCCCCCAACATGGAGGCACTACCTCCTCCTCAGGTAAAAGAAGCACATAGTGTTGTGATGTTGAGTAGACACAGTAACTGACAAAAGTAGCCACCCACACAAAGCAGAACCACAATGTACAGTGTAGTTACATGTGCGACCTCAAAGTACAGGCCCAGATTGTCGGTGACCTCATATGTCATGATGCCACATATGATGGGTCTGTACTCATACCTAACCTGTACTCCCACACTGTCTGCATCAACTATACTCCCTTGCCCCCACCACATATGACACATGACATTCCTAAAACCTGTCACATAACTTCCATATGTTCAGAGCAGTTTGTAACTGGCCTCTTAATGGACCATATCCAGCATTTATTGTGCATGATAACATTCCAAGCTGCAGCCCACATGTGATCTGACAAGGATTACTAACACCACTGGGAAACCCTTGCAATCATACTGACACTACTGGCTGCACACCAGCTGAGTGGACAATGACAACTGTTACACCCTTGCACAAAGGTGGTGCATCCACTGACCAACATAACTATACACCTTTTTCTCTAAGTATCCATATCTGTATGCCCATAGGGGCGATCATCATGGAGCTGATCAGCACACATATATCTGCTCTACACACAGTTGACTGTACACAGTTTGGATGTGTGATAGGGGGAGCATGACTGTTACACTTGGTGGACATTTCTGAGGCAGTCACCAAGGACCTGGATGAGGGTACATCAAGGTGTATAACCTCCTAGATTAAACCAAGCTGTCTGACTATATCTCCCACTCAGGCAACATTTACAATGCATCTACTTAGGCATCCATTATACTGTCATTGTAGGGGTCACTAAATGGCCCATTGCCAGCACACATATGCAACACAGTGACATCCGCCTCCAAAAGTTTATCTGTAAGCAGCAGTGCTCAAAAGGACACAGTCCTGGGTCCTCTACTGCTTGGAATCTATTCAACCACAATATATGTGACTACTGACTGACTGACTGTGGCTAACAATGTTGGCTGATGCCTGCAAATTGTGAGCACTCATAGAGTCTCTGTGGTATGTGAGGAGGCTCTCCTCAGTATGGAGAAAATCGATGTCTGTGCAGTAACAGAAACCTGGTTCAAGGCTCCTGAGAGCACCCCAGCACTGCCAGGTTATAACTCATACCATGCATTTCGGCCCCAAAACTCGGACCGAAGCACAAAAAGAGGGGGAGTATCTATATTCATCAAAGATACCTACACCTCCAGGTTAGTGGCACTGCAGGAAGCATCGGAAACTATCCATGTGCAACTAACAGTGGGCAAAACTGCCTTTCAGTTTGTAGCCTGCTACAGAACACCCTCCCTGTTACAGGAACCCCACTTGGCATTCCTGAGAACACTGGAGAATATGAAGGTCTCTCCAAACACTATGTCATTGGGTGACTTCAACTACCCAAGGATTGACTGGGAAAACTACTCAAGCCCAAACACCCTCGCCCAATGGTTCCTTGAATTTATAAACTCTAATGCAATGGAACAACTGGTCACCACTCCCACAAGAGGGAACAACATATTGGACCTGGTCATCACCAACATGGGGACTCTATGTTCCACACCAGAGGTAAACCCCTCATTGGTAAGATCAGACCATAAACAAATTTCCCTGGACATCCATATCCTGTCCCCACCCCCAGCCAAGGAAATCACTGTAAAGAATTTCTCAAAAGCAAACTTTGCACTTCTCAAGACTGAGGTGGAATCCTTCAAAGCCCCTGGGCCAGAGGATAATACAGCCCAATCTGCAGAATCCTTTACAAATGCATTCTATGAGAACCTGCAGGAATGCATGGATCATGCTATCCAAAATAAAACCAAGACTCACTCCTCCAAAAACAGGAGACAGGTCTGGTGGACCCCGGCCATAAATAAGCTATACAACAGAAGGAGGAAGCTACTACATGACAGAGCAAAATCCCAAAAAGGGAAGGCATCTCTGATCAGTATTAGCAAGAAACTTCGATCCCTCATAAAATCATCAAAGGCCAGCTTCGAAAGAAAAATTGCCCTAGACACTAAAGATAATCACAAGGCGGAAACTCCCAGATATGCTCTGAATTGTTGCATAACGGTACAAAATATACCAAACCTACAGACATAGCCAACATCCTGGCAGACAGATTCAGCGCAAACTTCTCCCCCCGTTCCCCCCCCAAAAGAAGCAAATGCCTATCCCAACTGAATGTAACCTCCCTGACATCACAGATGCACAGGTGAAAGCTGCCCTCTCCAAAGCAAAAAACACAGCATCTATGGGAACGGATGGTGTCACAGGCTGTGTCTTACACGAGCGCCAAGAAGAACTGAACCCTCACATTAAGTCACTGTTCAAACTTAGCCTTACTACAGGATATTTACCCAAAGAATTGCGTGCAGCTACAGTGGTCCCACTCCACAAAGGTGGTGCCACAACGGACCCCAGAAACTATCACCCCATAAGCCTGACTAGTCTGGTCTGTAAAGATATGGAGCATATTATCATGGAACTCATAAACAAAGACATTGGGAGCCTCCAGACACTGGACCCTATCCAATTCAGCTTTGTTAAGGGCAGATCTTGCCTCTTAAACCTAGTTGATTTCTTTGAAACAGTTACCAAAGCCATAGATGAGGGCAAGGTAGTCCACACAGCCTACCTGGACCTCGCAAAAGCCTTTGACACAATACCCCACTCGGGCATCATAAATAAGCTTACCAGCTTAAATATCAACTCCTATATCACAAGATGGGTTGCAAACAGGCTCAGAGATAGAACTCACATGGTCAGAATCGCAGGTGCCATGTCCGAATCAAAACCAGTTACAAGTGGCATCCCACAAGGCTCAGTTCTGGGACCTCTCTTGTTCAGTATATACTTCTCTGAGGTTCAGGCTAACACGGGGGGATTATGGCTGACAAAGTTCGCAGATGACTGCAAACTGGGGGCCATAATCGAATCTTCAGCTGACACAAGCATCCTCCAAAAGGGTCTCACAGAGATGGATGCTTGGTGCCAGAGTAACGGCCTCAAGCTAAATACTAAAAAGTGCATAGTCACCCCTCTGGGAAAACAAGGTGCCCACAAATTACCACATAGGTGGTAATCCATTAAGTACAGAAGAAGTAATTAGAGATTTGGGGACCAAAGTAGATAGTAATCTCTCCTTTGATAATCACATTGCCAAAGTGGTTAGAAAGACCTTCTATATAGCTCACCTTATCAAGAAAGGGTTCGCATCTAGATCAGGAGAGGTCATTGTGCCCCTCTACTCATCACTCATCAGGCCCATAATTGAATACAATGCCCCTTTTGGGATGTACCTTAGCCGACACCTGCGGCAGCTGGAGAGACCCCAAAAGTGCCTCACCAGGAGGATCATGGGCTACAGACAGATGTCCAATGCAGCTCGACTAAAGAAACTCCAGTTCTACTCAGTTGCTTACTGCCTACTCAGAGGTGATCTATGCCTGATGTACAAAGCCATGTCAAACCCAGAATTAATGGGCATGCGCCACCTCAAAAAATCCAAGTCCCTTAGAGCTACACGCTCCAGGGACCTAAACCTCAGCACAAAAATAAATAGAACATGCTGGAGGGACATATTCATTTCCTAGAGGCTCCCCTCACTCTGGAATAGAATCCCAATTCATGTTAGACATAGCCCCTCGCTGACCCTCTTCAAGTGAAATCTGGACGCGTGGATGGGAAATCGCAAATTCACCCCTGGGATCTCTTCTGTGTCCCTGCTAGACAGAGGCACAGTAAACTAATCTTAAAAGGGTACCTTCTGTGACCTACTTTACAGAGGCACAGTAGGCTAATCTAATAGGGAGGTGGAAGCCAAATACACTCTGGCTAGGCTTATAAATGCCCTAGGGCAGATAGCCTAGTATCTACCTATGAACCTATGAACCTATGTCACTATCCTGCAAGAGGGTATTGGGAACAAACACCTGTTGACATGCTAATGGCCATAAACTCTATGCAAATATATATGTAGTTTCATTTCCATCAGTACAGTGGTATGGCAGGAATCATATGGCATAGCTGAGGCCACAGTCACCTGTAAGTGACATACTCATAACCTCCAAGTACTCTTCCCTCATCTGAGTGCAATGGCCATTTTGTGATGCACCTTTCCAAGCAGTACTGTCAATTGCACACAACAGTATGGTCCCTCAAAAGGACACTTCAGGTCTTCAGTATGTATTCAATGTGGATCATCTACAATGAGTGTCATTGTGGCATATAGACTACTCAGAGGTGATCTGTGCCTTGCATACAGGGCAATGTGTGACCCTGTTTGATTGCATATGCTGCCTATCTGCAGGAGGCATGGAACATGGATAACTACCTGTAAGGACATTAACCTCGTATGTGACATTAGTACAACATGCTTGTGGAAGAGATTTGTCTAGCAGACTTAAATGCACCCTTGAAACAGAACCCTGCCTAATGGCACACAGAGCACCTCAGTGCACCTCAGCACATGCCATCTGTATGATTGGCTGGGTGACCATCATCTCAACACAGATCATCTGCCTATGTCTCTCTTGGGGCAATATAGGCTGATCCTGTAACTATGGGTATAAAGATGTCTATGATTGTGAGGGCTGTATGGCCATTATGCTGGTGAAGTTCAAATATCTTATGATTCCATAACATGATGTAAAATGCTCTAACAGGCTCACACACAAACTTGGATACATTGAGGCTAGCACCACTTCTAATCACTGCGCACAGGGCATGCCAAGGCACACACGTAGTGCAAGTTGGCTCTATGTAAATGAGAACACGTACCTATGTAATGGTACACACTACAGATCACAGTAAGTGATGCACACAACACATCTCATGTCTGCTAGTACTATCAGTTCAGGACATATTATACTTGATGAAGTCAGCAGACCTTGTTGTGGCCAGTCCTTTGGAGGGACCACATCACATGCTATAAATAAAATACCACAAAACCCTACCCATTTCTAGGTTACCAAGGTGATCATATTTATGCCATTTGGACAGACGCACACACATACCAAGTGGCCTGGAATAAGATTAGAACCCCTACTTATCAGGTCTTACACCCTATAGCTTATGGAACTTATCGCACACACCACAATTTAAGTCTGATGCTGCACTGTCAGCTGGTAGTCTTAAGGTAGATGACATCATCAGGCTTTGTAGAAGAGGCCAGTTTGGAAGCCAGTAGCAAGTTACAGGGCCAAGCTGCACATAACTATTTCATGTGGATAGCCCATGAGGGCATGGCAGCTGTTTTGCAGAGGTATAAATACATACATGCACACCAAGTAGCCTGGAGTGAAAAAAGAACACCTGCCTATTTAGTCTTACACACTACAGATGTCTGTACTTATCGCATGTGCCACAGGTTAAGTCTGTTGTATATATGATTGCAGGCACAATACTTGAGCATTACACAAACTAGGCTTATGTTGAACAGTATCTGTGGCCTACAGAGTGCTATTTCTTCATACTATTATTTGTGTCTAGTATCTTAGTGGTGAGATAACTGTTATTATCCTAGTTATGTGTGTACATTTATCAGTATGGCCATATGTGGCTGTTTGCAGTTAGGCAAACCTGTGAGTAGGAACATTATGCATGCATTGTCAACATTATACATTGCACCACCTGTTCACATGTGTCTGCGTATGTGGTGACATCCAGCAGGCACAGTGGTCTGTAGGTAAGTGGATTATGCACTGCTGCGCTCTTTGTTTGGCTCCTTTGAGCAACAGTATGGATGTGTGATAGTGCAGATTTGCTCACCATTATAAGGGTATGTAAGACAATACAGATATCCACATACACATATTTATATATATATAACAGTGATGTATTTATAAATATAGCTATGTGTGTGTGATATATATATATATATATATATATATATATATATATATATATATATATATATATATATATATATATATTTTTTATATGTAGAGTGTCTATGTATCATTTTAATATATATAGCTAAATATATCAGTATATATCTATTTGAGTAAAAATGTAACGCCCAAGGGGTGAACCATGCCCAACAAAATATATATAGCAGAAAAAAACAAATATTAGGCACTGGACCACAGCAACAAGCATAAAATGACCAGTTTTTATTTGTATGGGTAAGCACTTTCATACATCCAAACTGTGCTTCATCAGACCAATAAACTACATTAAAACAGATACATATAAATATAACATTAACATTTTCAAACCAGCCAATAAGGGCATCACTTCAATTAAAAACCTCTCAATTCATTCATCATTTAAAGGGATTATGCATTGGCCAAACATGTCATGGATTTTGGACCAAGACACACTTTTAGTTTTAGGGTCATTGAGCTTGTTGTTGAGAATAAGAGGGGAGGTGATTTTAAAAATTATACAAAGAGTCGTGAACTCTCCTGGATTCTAATTATGCAAGCGGATAAATTTCCTGGTTTGAATGGGAAGGTATCCATAAAACCTGTTTTGAAGCAAAGACGTCTCTTTAAATGATGAATGAATTGAGATGTATTTAATTGAAGTGATGCCCTTATTGGCTGGTTTGAAAATTTTAATGTTATATTTATATGTATCTGTTTTAATGTAGTTTATTGGTCTGATGAAGCACAGTTTGGATGTGTGAAAGCGCTTACCCATAAGAATAAAAACTGGTGATTTTATGCTTGTTGCTGTTGTCCAGTGCCTAATATATATCTATTTGACACTACCTAAAGATAGATATACTATGTATGTGAGAGAGAAATAGTGACAGACGGATATGTATATGTATATGTCTGTATGTATAGACATATCTATACATAACAGGTCATTTTGATGAAGGGGAAACAGAATTGCCCTCATTTTAACTAAGTGTATGGGCATGCCCATTGGGACTGTCAGTACTTGTAAAGTGACAACAGGCAACACCTACCTGTACACCAGTCTGGGATTTTGTGTGTTACCAACAATGGCATCTGTCCCTGTTTCTGCAGTACTGCACTTCACTCAAAATTTCCACAGCATTCCCCAGCTGTCTGCTGTACTTAATATGTGACCGAGGTTCATAATGTTACACCACACACAGACTGACAGTCTGTGAAAACACCAACATAATAATACCTCACATGCAAAAGATGTGACTACTTCCAGATTAGAACCATCAACACCATCACCCATGCTAATTTCCCTAGTCCACTGAGTGACACAGGCTGGCAGACAGACAGGTGTCAGCCATCACACAATCAACAGTATAAATATGTAAGTTGTTATTCCTGCATTATGTATGTCACACGTAATGCAGGAATAACAACCTACATATTTATATTGTTGACTGTGTGATGGCTGCCAGACAGAGATGAGTCAGTCATCACACAATCAACAGTATAAATATGTAAGTTGTTATTCTTGCATTACGCGTGACATGTAATGTGTGATCGAGTTCTGTGTTGCAGCCTAAGATTGCCTGGTCTGTGATATACCATTGCTGACTTATGGTTAAAGCAGTTATATGTGAACACTGCTGTGTTGTGAGTGGGGGTACAACAGCACATGATATACTGGGATAGACAGTAGTGCGAATATCATGTGAACCCCCACTGTTTAACATCTCCCTTGACTGATGTAGTGAATATTCCAACCATGAAACCTAGTGATTATTAGAGAGCACATACTATTGAACTTGGTATCTGTAGTCCAATGTGGATGTTACTTCTGTCCACATAGTCCACTATATTTCCTTGCATAAATGCAGCAGATCCATACATATGATACCATATTATAGTAATCCTTAAAAGTGATGTGTAGGTTAGAGATTTACCTTTCAATTGCAGCAACTGACAGAACTGTAGTTCAGGGCTGACTCTGTGTGATGCAAGCAGTACACAGCCAATACATGGATAGGTACAGGTTGTGTGGGTTGCCTGTCATCAACAATTTTACTATATGCATGTGAGTAGGAGTAAGGTGTAAGTCCCTCGGGCCCTAGGTTGTCAGTGAATGTGCTATGTGTTGTCTCTTAGCCAAAGCCAGGTCATACTGGGCATTCCTACATCTGCCTACAGGGACATCATCACAGGGTTCCTCCTCCTAGTCCTCCTGTGACTGTGGCTGTGGTGATACCTAGGCAGTGGTTGGGGGCTATGTATCCCTTCCCTTTGCCGATTCTACTGTAGCTGTTTCCCAGGATCATATTGTGTAGCATGGCATATACTGTGAACACATGTGTATATGTGGCTGGAGAGTACTGGAGGGCTCCACCAGATATATTGAGGCACTGAAATCATGACTTCAGAACCCCAAACACTCACTCTATAATGTTCCTAGTTTGTGCATGTGCCTCATTATGGCATTCTTCTGTGGGTAGGTGTGCATTTCTGATGGCTGTCATCATCCATAGTTCCATTGTGTAGCCAGCATCCTCCAGTAAATGGCCATGTGGGATGCCCCCCCAGCAAATATCTGGTACAGCTGTGATGCATGACAGATATGGGAGTTGTGATAACTGCCAGGGCTGCCAGCACACACATTCATGATAATCCCCTGGCATTGCACATGACCTGGCAGTTGATGGAGTGGTATCTCTTGCATTTGACGTAGATTCTACCCTCCTCACTGGGTGGTGACTTGATGTGTACATGAGTGCAATCTATGACACCCAGTATCTCAAGGTAGTGTGCTACACAGAAGAAGTGTTGCATATTGCTGGCCCTTTCCTCAGGGGTGAGGGGAAAAGAAATGTGCTCACTGGCATGTGGTAGCATGGCATCCAGGATCTGGTGGAGTACCCTGGAAGCAGATGCCTGAAAGACCCCCATCATGTCCCCAGTTGGTCTTTGGAAAGTACCTGTAGTCAGAATCCTAAGGGCTACACATAACTTTATTTCCACTGGGATGGGTTCCCCTCTGTTGGCTCTGGGTCTGAATTGAGGGTGGCAGAGCTCAGTGAGTTTTTGTAGTATGCCTCTGTCCCCCTCTAGTGTTCTAGAATCTCCAGCTCATGTAGCTCCTGGAAGGTTACCCTGGGCCTGAACGTTCTTCTCCTTCTCTGTCTAAGCCTACTGTCAGCAGCAGCAGCATTGACTTCAGCATCTAGCACATGCAGATGTGGCAGACCTGCAGGAGCCCCTAGCATTCTCTCAGTTGAAATTACCAAGTCTGTACTCCAATGGTGCAGAGTATGGGGAAAATAGATTGTAGGGTGTATGCATACCTTATAGTGCTCTGCTGTAGGTGCTGACTGTATGATTGGCTACCTCTGATGCATTTCATCTGCCTAGTATATCATTAACATCATTTAATAGCCCTAGTTTAAGTTAAGCAGGGGTCAAAACTAATTACTATGTCATTGGCTTTTAGATACACTCAGCACTGTGGCATGCCACGCAAACCCAAGCCCAGTAGGTTAACAAAGCTTAGCACTTAGTGTACACACACTCCCAGACTTCCACTCTCAGCATGGTGGTACACTGCACAAACAGGCGCAGCTGAGCTGAAATAAGCTTAGAAGTCATTGGACACACCCTCCCTGTTATTAGCTACCACCTCTGTAAACATTTACATGGTTCTCTGCCTACACAAAGGGGATATGTGGACAAGATTACCCCTTTATGCTGTTCAGTAACTCTACCTCATTTGCATAGGGATCCATGCTCACAGCCTGGAAACTACATGCTTCCTAACCCTACCAGGTTAGCAACAGCACCAATGCATCATTGTAGATACTCCATGCAAGGACCTGTAATACATTTCTGTCACATAATATTAATTTTGTTTTTTCCAATATTTGTTGTTTTTATAAAGCATGTTTGCACACTGAGGTGCAAACATGTCCAGATTATTTAAAAAATGTAATTAATTTAATTTATTTCCTTCCATTTTTTTCAGACACACAGGAAGATAGTTTTGCTCATATCTGAATGTTGTATGCCATTTCTTTCCATATATCTACATTTTTGCAGCCCCTTTTGTCTGCCTACACTCCTGTATATGGAATTTATCCATGTACACTACAGACACTGACACAGTGTCTAAAGAGCTGACTATCTGCTTACTGGATCACTCTACCTGACTCATTTGCATGAGATTCACCTGCTTATGAGGTGATTTGCATGCCATGGAACTTCCCGTGTTTGGCATATGCATGCTGCTCAGCAGTGTTTACTGAATGTAAAACCTGCTTACTTTCATGTAAGCAGTGCAGTGAGATGCCTACATGGTAAAAAACACTGTATAGGCTTTATTAAATTCCCCCTATAGTTTATCCTGGGATTGAGCACAGACTGACAAAGATTTTGGCTAGGATGTATTTCAGAATGGTTTTAAAGGGCTGGAGGGAGTAGTGACCTGATGGGTAAAGATAAAAAGTTCCAGGCCTTAGCTACATGGTATGAATACAGACCAAGCCTGGCAGATTAGATACGTTTGTGGACAGAGAGGAGCTTTGATCATTGGATTATAATGACTGAATGAGAACATAGTTGTGTAGAATTGTACTTAGTGCTAAACAAGTAGATGAATGATGGATAATTTTACAGGTGGTAAGAATCTGTGTTTATGTTAGTTGATACAGTAGTTCTAAACAATTTAGGTTTTTAATGCAATTTTGTATATGTAGGTTGAAATAAAAATTCCCCAAGATTCACTAACCTTCCCATGTAGGAGCAAGATGGCTGCACACCATGCATAATAATGAAGGCACCCTTCCCAAGCTCCTAGGCTTACATGCAGCATGTACGAGTGCATGAGGCATGTCTGAGAGCAGAGCTCTCAGACTAAACATGCCCCTGCAATGTAGAACAGCAAAAGTTGTTAAGAAATGAGCGAGATTGCTCATAGGTGTCCCTATATCCCCACCAACAGCCCCCAAGTGTACAGCAGCAACAGGACATATAAATTAAAAAAGAAACCCTTTTATTTTGCTTAAAAATCCGATTAAAGCTAACCGTAGGTGTGCAGGTGTGCCAATTGCTTAGCTACGGGTAATGCAGCTTAAATGGCTGAAGAGGATAACAAGGAAGATATATGCAAATGAAGCAGCATAGCAATAGTGTAGTGGGCAGAGCACTTACCTTATGAGCAGGCATTCCTGGTTTGAGTCCCACTGCAGCACATTCCATTTTCCATGTGAAATTTTTATATGAACTTTTATTTTGCTGTATAACCTACTAAATAACATTTAAATATGAATTGGAGTACTGCATTAAATGCACATGTGAAGTGTCAATGTCATAATGAATAAGGCACTAGTAAGCAGGATTAAATACAAATAAGCAGCAGTAAGCATATATAAGCACTACCAAGCATGTTTAAGTGTGTTTGTGTGAGGGGTAAGCATTGTCTACACAGATTAAGCAAAGTAGAAGCTGAGTGTAAGAAACTGTAACCAGAAGTAAGTACTGCTTAGCTCCATGCATGCCCATGCAAACCCGCCTACAACTGCTCTAAAGTGCCTTAACCGCTCTGTTTCCAACGGCCCATGTTCTGCCCAACAACAAAATAAACAGCCTCTGCAAGTCTTGAACCCAAGACCTTGTACATTACAGTCACAGCAGTTAACAACTAAGCCATCACAGCAGTACATAAAACTAAGGTTTCAACAAACAAATCCTCACCATAGGAAATCAAAGTGAACATGTGAAAGGAATCTATGTACAGTGTGATGTTGTATGACCTGCTACATAACATAAATATGTGAACTGGAGTACTGCGGTAAGGCCAGATGTGAGGTGTTATTGTAATAAAGTGATGAAGTCCCCAGGACCCCATATGTACACATGAATCACGGATACCAGACACATATATAACATGTAACAAATAATGCATCGATACCAAAAGGAAAATATAATGCAAACTAAATATTAAGCAACGCTAAGCATTGCACAGCTCAGCTTAGTTGGGTAAGCAATGTGTAGGCAGGCGAACTCAATCTGCCCAGTGATATGCCCCTTTAAGCAATGCCAACATTAGGTAAGCAGGTATACCCATAGCTTAGCCTTTTCAAAACCATCCACTCATGGGAAAGTGTGGGAAATTGGGTGTATTTAAACCCCACAGGTGCCAATAATTCCCATACCTAGTTGCAGCTCCCTACTGTAGGTAGAATGGCTGGCATTGGGGAAGTCACTCGATTTAGAGAACAGCGCTGGGGCACCCAGGAGTCCAGATTCATGGTATGGCTCCTGGTAAAACACCATGAGGAGAGACTACTGCAGGGCCAGTACCAGGGTTCTCAGTATAAAATGGAGGCCTGGGACAGTCTCCATGACCTCACCAGTGCCACTGGTATCCCCCAGACTGTTGAGCAGGTCAGGCATCACCATGCTGACCTGAAGCGGTGGAGGTGTGATCTCATGGACCAGTGGATCGAAGAAGCAAGGCAGATGGCCGATGCCCCAGCGCTAGGTACCCATTCTACTACATAGATAATGATTGCCTAGCTTGTGTATACTATGGATAGGTAATGGCTAAATATCACTGTATTTCTCTGACAGCTGCAGATGAGCAGGCTGTGAACCAGCAAGCCCATGCTGCTAGGCTGCAAAGGCTGCATCGTGAGGCAGGTTAGTATTATTTCCACATGTACTGTCATAACAAATACATATAACAGTTCTGGAAAATGTTGTACCAGTAAAGAAGTGTATTGTGTATGGGATGTACTAAATAAACCAGACAATATGGCAGGAAGACTGTCATATAGGTTGTATATAAAAAAGGTGTAAAATCTTGTGAATAAAAGTATACCCCTGAAGTGCTTGTCTACATCATGCTTTCATATGTTGTTGTAGTGTTGCATTCTATAAATAGTACTGTTGTATTAAGCAGTGTTCCCACACTGTTGAACACAGTTAAAATGTGTAGGAAGTTCAGTATAACAATATTGGAAGTCCCAAGAGGTCAGTCATATAAAACAACTGAGGGAGACTTAGACAGAAACCATTGGAATGCTTTATACCATTTCCCTGATAGCACAGTGTACCGTGATGTCAACTGTAATTTTTTTACCACACACAGCAGGGCTTCATATCCCGGGAGTATTAGTAACTTGTAGGCATAATCATACCCCACAACTGTACAGAGTTTGTGAGAATGTTCAGATAGAAATCTGTATGCATAATTAGACCCAACATCTGTACAGACTTTGCTAGAATGTTCAGTACACTGTAAGCATAATGATAACCATCAACTGTACAGACTGTGGCATAATGTTAAGGTAGTAAGCTGTATGCATAGTCATACCCCTCAACTGTTCGATCTGTCCAGCATATCCAGATAACCTGTCCAAATCTGCTGCCCAGTAACCTGTTCCCCTGGCAAATCAGTGTGATGATCCAAGAAATATAGGCAGCTTATACTGACATATAATGGATAGTCAGACCTGAACATAAAAAGAGAATGTATATGGAAACAAACCTGTCATTGTAGCATCTCACCCAAAGTGTATGACAGCAATTCTCAATATATGTCACATTAACACCTGCATCCTGTCATGCCTTGACCAGAGTGTGTGCAATAACAGATTGTTAGGTATGTATATAACAGCAACATGGAATCTGAGAGTATGTCTAGAACTTGCCAGGTAGTGTTAACAAAGATTTTCTCCACAGCTATAACAGGTAAGAGGTGTAGACTGTAGGTATTACACAGGTCATGTATATACTTGTCTACAAGCATATAATCTGGAAGTATGTGCAGAAAGTGTCAGGTAGTGTTAATAATGATGTTCTCAACAGGTATAACAGGTAAGAGGTGTAGACTGTAGGTACTATATAGGTCACGTATATGCTTATCTACAAGCATGGAATCTGGGAGTATGTGTAGAAAGTGTCAGGTAGTGTTAACAATGATGTTCTCAACAGGTATAACAGGTAAGAGGTGTAGACTATACGTAAAACACAGTCCACACATATACTAATCTACAAACATACCATTGTACAAAGTAAGGACATTGGGTAGTGTAATAATACATGTAAGAGAAAGATCACTGCAGTGACTAAGAAAGTTGTAAAAACTACAGGGATATATTAGTTGTTAAGTGACCTCTCTCTCACTCCTCCATATGTGCAACAATAATCTTATTACACACCTCAATGGGTACGTGTACACTCCAAACTTTTGTTGGGACATATGTTCTATTGGTTTATAAATATTCAAATTTGGTTCTATGCATGTACCATGTTAAAATACTCCCATATTGGTGGCCTGTTGCCATCAATGAAACCTGCATGCTGTTGTAATGGCCACTGTTTTCCCATATATGCATGTGTTCTGCTTGATTGCAACTGTTGTAAACTGGTGTCTTGGGTTAATGGGAATACTTATGCATGCTGTTATAACTAATCCTGAATGCTGTTGACTATGATTAACTTTCTTAAAACTGCAACACCATAGCTTGTATGGTTAAGCCGGTCCCAGCGGATCCACCTGTCCCACTCAGCTGGCCATGGGACCGGGCACCAACACATCTGGGGTCCAGCCTGGGACCTTCTCCTCCATTGGCCCTGCACCACCTTCTGGTGAAACTGCCTCAGGGGATGTGGCTCGCCCCCCGGGAGCAGGGGTGGAGAGGTACCTGTCACCCGCAGTCAGGTCCTGGCCATGGTGCGTAGGGAGCTCAACAAGGAGATTCAAGACCAGCTATGGCAGCTTGAGAGCTGCATGGTGCAATTAGAGGGTGAGCATGCCCCTCCTACCCAGCCTCCAGCACAGCCACCTTTGGGGCCGTGAAGGTGCAGTGGTGACTGCCCATGGGCTCATGGGCTTGCAACTTCCAAACACCCCTCCCCGTCCAAGGTGTTTGCCCCCACATGTGACATATACTGCCCCTGTATGCATCTTGTTTGTCTTGTCTGTTAACCTACCCAACCTACCTCCCCAAATATACCTACTACCCCTCCCCAACATCCCACTCTTACCTGAAAACGAAAAAAAAGGGCAATCTGTTCCCTCAAAAAAAATTTGACCCATATATAGCTGTCCATTTTGCACACATGTCCACTGGATACATGTAATCCAGTCTGATTGTCATTGCAACTTATTATTGTTGTCCTCACCAACACCCAGGAGTTTGAGTGTCCAAATTTACCTCCAAATTCAATGTATATGCACAGCTATTGATGTAGAAGAAATGGGCAGCTATGGACCTTCCCTTCAGCCTTCCTGCACATCCCTGGTTATTTTCCCTACTGTCTTTCCCTCTTTGTGCCCCTTATTTCACCACTTTCCTATCAACCACTTTTTATTTTCTTTTAAAGAAATTAGAGCAGGGGTAAGTGGGAGTAAGCACTTTTCAGAAGCAGTAAGCGGCTGTAAGTCTGTTTGCATGGCAGTAAGCAATGCCTACACTGGTTAAGCAATGTAGAAGCTGAGTGTAAGAAGCTGTAACCAGAGGTTAGCATTGCTTATCTCTGTGCAAACCCATGCAAACCCACTTACAATTGCTTAAAAGTGCCTTAGTCACTCTGTATCCAACAGCTCTCATCCTGCCCAGCAACAAAATAATCTGCACTCCCAAGTTGCAAACCCCGGACACTGCACACAATAGGGAAAGTGATTTACCACTAAGCCATGGCAGATACATAGGCAGTTGATGTTATCACAAACATATCATCCAGCACAGTCATTCAACAGTATAGGAAATGTATGTAATTATGTAGATTAATACGAGCAACCATTTGTACATTGCTCAAATACAGTATTTCGAGCAGTCTATGTATATAAAAAAAACAGTGCCTGTCCAATCATATTGTGAGAACAGTAGTCTTGCAAAAAACTTAAGAAAATAATAAAAACTGGTGCACGTCAAGGGGGAGAGTGGGCTTGCTTCATGCTCAGAATGTCAAACCTGGGACGTCGGAACCATGGAACCGGGAGAAGATGCTGGGCAGGTGTGTGAGCAAACCACTGTTTCTCAAACCTCTGGCAGGATGTTATCAGTGGGAAAAACAGTGTAGACCAGATAAGTCTAATCTTGACACAAAGACAGGTCTGGCCCTGGTGGGACGAACCAAAAATTGTGAGTCAAACCTTTGTCTACACATGTCTCGAAAGATGAACAAGGCAAGGCTCATATGTACATGGACTAAACAGATGAAGAGCCTGAACAGCTTGGCTCAAGACAGTATACTGGATGAGTACCAAGACGTGGAGAGAGGGCAATATGTGAAGGTGTGGTATGGCTGGGCTAGCAGCTAGAGAATGAATGGTTGCTGTGTACATGGAGCTTGGGGACAGGGGAAGGAACCATGGGTATGAAATTATGGAAGATTTATGCAAATGTAGCAGCACAGCAATAGTGTAGTGGGCAGAGCATCCACCTAATGAGCAGGCATTCCCAGTTCGAGTCCCACTGCAGCACAGTCTGTTTTACATGGCAAAGCATGTTATAACCAATTTTGTTGTTGCAAAACCCACTAAATAACACATATTTATGAACTAGAGTACTGCAGGAAATGCACATGTGAAGTGTCAGTGTCATAATGAATAAGGCGATAGTAAGCAGGGCTTAGTAATTATTAGTAAGAGGGCTGACCTGTTTTTCTGGTTGGGGGGATGTCAATATGTGTAAGACTTATGTTGCTTGAGCCCCCTTACCCCCATTAATGGCGCCTGTGTTCATATATGTCTTTGTTATGTTCTCTATTATATCTATATATGTATATACATATCTATATAGTGATCTGCCCAGCAACAAAATAAACAGCCTCTGCAAGGCTCAAATCCAGGACCCTGCACACCATACACAAAGTGATTTTCCACTAAGCCATGACAGATATACATAAACCTGATGTTATCAGAAATATATCATCCAGTCCAGTCATGCAACAGTACAGAGAATGTATACCAACATTCAGATGTGTGTGTGTGTGTGTGTGTGTGTGTGTGTGTGTGTGTGTGTGTGTGTGTGTGTGTGTGTGTGTAAATATATTAATATCTAAACAGATACAACATATCTATATATGTATGTATATATATATATATTATATATATATATATATATATATATATACATATATATAAATATATATATATATATATATATATATATATTTAGAAATATTTACATATATATACATATATATGAACATATATGCATGCACATGCCTACATTGAAACATATATATGCACCTATATGTCTACATATACACAGCAAGGTACATATATGTACAAAGATATATAGCTATGTAGGTATATACGGACATAGTCATACATATGTAAGCTGATATATATATATATATATATATATATATATATATATATATATATATATATATATATATATATATATATATATATATATATATATATATATATATATATATGGCCAAACATCTGTAGACAGCAATGGTAGATTAACAAAAACAGATATGTCCACATGCATCGTTAATGGGGTTGAGAGGTCCCAAACAATATAGGTCTTGTACGAATAGGCATACCCCCCCCCAGCCAAACACGTCCGGCCTGCAATACACGACCAAGTGTTTGTTGCAGATCCCATTACTCCAAATGCAGTATGGCAGCACTTACAGTCTGTAGTCAGGTCAGGCACATCCCCCTCCTGTGTGTGCCCTGTTTCCACAGTGTATGTTGTTAGAGGTAAATCTCCAATCCATCTGAGATGCTGTTTGCCAAACAACAGATCTAGTTCCTGCTCACAGTGAATGAAAAGGGCCAACACCAACATGATGTTCCTAGATATAGGAGTGTGTTTCATGCAACTGGCTATGGGAATGTTACTACAGCTGTTCCACATGCAATCAGCTAGGGGAGGCCTGCAATTCATGCAGAGACCATCAGCTGATCATGAGCATCACTTAAAATACACATGCCATTGCCTAAGCAAAGTAGGTGTAGGTCGACACATCCAACAGAGAGGGAGTGGGAGAGGCAGACAGAGGCAAAGACAAGTCAGGGAGGGGTGAGAGAGTAAAACCTAAGCATGTTTGTGTCACACACCTACCAGCACAGGGTATCAAACCCCTGATGACTATGTTGTGCTATCACAGTTCTATGCAATTACTGGATGCGCCACATGGATGACCTGTTGTGGAGCGCTCAGAACATATATGTGATAGTGTATGACATCTGCAACAGGGATATGGTAGCTACACAGTAGGTGACGTACACGTGCCTGTCCACATGAACAGGTGCCAGCGTCAACACAGCCACACTCTCACAGAGATGCACACACATTGACACACTTGGCAGGGCCAGGAATACAACTCATCAGTAGTGGGATTGCCACAGCACATCACTGTGCAGGTATCACATGTACTACATGGGTTATATGGAGGTTGTACGGGCAAAGGGTATGAGGAGGTGTCTGACATCAGACAGCATGCTTCAGTATGCCAATGGGGGTTGTAGTGAATGTGGATGTGAACATACACACCATACAACACACACACAAACACACAGGGTGCCAGTACTGACATGCATGGGTGCATGTCTGCATGGGTGTATGGTGGTCAACTATGCCAGACAGCTATACAAGGCTAGGTGATGGGTATACCCTGGCATCAGGCCACATGACAGTGGTCTGCATTGTGGCTCAGGGCTGTAGTTTCTGCATTTTCCCCACACAGGTGGGTAATGTATCCCCCATCCCGTCACCTGGGTGACTATTGTGTCTGGCCAATGCAGTGCATCACTTGCCATGTATGTGTTCTTTAGTCCATGACATGAACAGTGTCTGGGATGTACACACCTTCCACATGCATATACAATGATGTGGAACTGTACCTGGAGTGTCTGGCCCATGTTGTGAACTTAGATTATCATCAGATGTGCCAGTCTTGCCCACCTGTGGAGGGAACTGGTAATGGACAGCAGGTTTATCCTGCACCTACATTGATAGCATGCTCATGGCATTCCCTGGTGTCAGTGGCATCTGTCCATACAGGGCATGTTGTCAAACATGGTATATCCTTAGTGGGTCACATGTGATGGCACCACAGGTGTTGCAGGTGTCCATTGGGGAACATGGTGGAGGTGCACTGTCTGCATGTACATGCATATTGGCAAGATGGACAGGGTTCCATGCCCTCTGTAGCCCACTGCTATCATTCCATAGTTACTATCAGTGGCCAATATGCAGTGTACTACCCACATATTGGCTGTTGCCTAGACATGAGTTGAGAGTGTGCTTTTAGTAATAATGGGGTTGCTAACTGTGATTGCCTGGCCTTGATGTCACATGTATGGGTATGGCTTTGCACCCCAGCCTCTCAGCTATTTCACATCTGTTATCCCTGTACAGTGGACATTGTGATATACACAAAACCCACTTCACATTGGCCACAGGTCTCTCTCACTCACACACACACAAACACACACACACACACACACACACACACACACACACACACACACACATGCACACCAGTAGAACTCATACCTAACAAGTTTATTACACTACAGCACTACACAGATATAGTATGCACCACAGAGATTACTGGATTTCCCAAAGGTGAATGGCATCAGCAGGATTGCCAAAGTAGGCCATTTGAAATGTATTACATGTGACTAGCCTAAAATGCATTTCTCCCTACAAAGACAGTGACACACACACAAAACATCCACAACCAACATATGTGGGTATAGAACCACTAACAGAGGTCTATATCCTACTACAGCATAGAGCTGTTACAGGGCACACCACAGGGATTGTATTTCACAATGATCGACATCAGCAGGATTGCCAAAGTAGGCCATTTGACATGTGACTAGCCTAATATGCATTGCCCCCTACACAGACATTGTAACACACACAAAACTTCCACAACAGCCATGGCTGGGGATGGAACCTTAACACAGTTCTAAATCACACTACAGTAGTACACAGTTATGGCACGTACAATGGAGATTACTGAGCTACAACCTTCCCAGAGGTGTATTTCTAGGTGGGTTACATCAGCAGCCTTGCCAAGGTTGAGCATTTGAATTGTTGGGAGTGTGACTACCCTAAAAAGCATTGCTCTCTACACAGTCAGACACTCACACAAACACACAGTTGCCAAGTCTGGGATTCAAACTCCTACCTAACTAGCTTATCACACTACAGCAGTACGCAGTTATGGGACACGCCACAGAAATTACTGGGCTACAACTCTCCCAAAGGTATATTTCACATTGGATGACCTCATCAGGCTTGTTATAGTAGGACTATGGGGAGGGCAGTGTTTGTGCATGGGTTATAACCCATTCATCTAGGGGTTGACACACCACATGTGGGCACACACAGGGTCATATTTCACAGGTACTTGTATACAGCTGCTAGATGACTACTTCCTTGTACAGTCATGTTGTACAGCTGGCACATGCACTGCATAGTTTGTAATGCTGACAGATACTAGTGGCTAGTATCTGCAGTGAATGACATCTGCACCTCATGTGTATGGGGCTCTTTAGCTGTGTGCTAGATGGGACAGGCCTGGATGGCTCCTTGTCACAGTCACCCTCTTCCACACATCTATGTCCATCTATCTTTGGCTTATTATAGTGTGTTGTCCTTACATATATGTCTGTATTCCTATCCACTGTGTGTGCAAGGCATGAGTGGTGCATATTGACAAGTGTCTGTACTAACAACTGCGACTGCCAGATATGTCTGGTCCACTGGTGTTTGCAGACATGGCCTAAGTGTTTGAGCATGCCCAGTATGACCTTTCAGTATGTTGTTGACTGACATTGCCTTCATTTCTCTAAGTGTGTGAGCATGCCCAGTATGGCCATCTGTATTGCATGTGTGGATCATGTCCAGGTAGTTTGTACTGCAGTGCTGACCTTTGTGTTGTACACCAACAGGTAGCATGCTGTCTCTGCAGGGTATCCATCAATCATTTGGCATTGACTGTTACTACATTTCTGCATAGCAGGGGGGGTCACCTGGCTGTTTCTACATTTCTACACAGGTTTCGGGGGGGCACATCTGACTGTTACTATATTTCTATGTAGGATGGGGGGCACACCTGACTATTTCTACATTTCTACACAGGATTGGGGGGCACACCTGACTGTTACTAAATGTCTATGTAGGATGGGGGGCACACCTGACACTTGTACACCTTTGCTAGGACTGTACTGGTAAGTCAGGTACTCCATTTCAGTCTGTATCTTACCTATCGTGCTGGCTAGAGGCATACCAGTGTACTACAGATCTTAGCTTTTAATTACCTACATATTAGTTTCTGACTTCCTAGCCTTCACAGTTGATATCCCACCACCTGGCCTGCTGTAGCCTGTCTGTGTAGGCCTGGGGGGAGGTTACCCATAGGCCTCATTCAGAGGCCATAGCACAGCATTTGTTTGTGTTTGTCTACACCTGTCCTGCTGGCTGTAACTGTTGTTGAGTATGAGACCCCCCCCCCCCGACTGGCATGTGTGAGTCACTTACCTTGTGGGTGTCCCAGTATTGAGGGTGGTGCTGCAGGGTTCCCTATGTTGGATGCACATAGTACACTCCACTCTCTATACATGGTTAGGCATAGGTAGTGTAATGTTTGGCATCCCTTTTACTGTATATGAGAGTCAGAGAGAGGTGTTATTCCCTGGGTCCCTCCTGTGTCAGTATATGTGCTATGCGTTTGGCCAGGGAATACTGGGCATGCCTCCTTCTGCCTACTGGGGCAGGCTCAGGTTGTTCCTCCTCTGAGTCACTCTGTGTCTGTGCAGGCCTTGGCAATGGTTGGGGGCTGTGTGGCCTGCCCCATGCTGTTCCTGCTGCAGCTGTTTCCGCAGGATCTTATTGTGCAGCATGGCACATACAAGGACAATTTGGGTACATGTAGCTGGTGAGTACTTCAAGGCTCCACCAGATGTGTCCAGGCACAGGAACTGAGACTTGAGCATCCCAAACACACGCTCTATTATGATTCTTGTTTGTGCGTGTGCTACATTATGGAGTTCTTGTTCAGGTGTATGTGCATTTCTGATTGGTGTCATCAGCCATGGCTCCAGTGTGTATCCAGCATCCCCCACTAGGTGACCGTGTGGAATGTACCCACTGGCAAATCTGTGGTGCAGCTGCATCAGATGCCAGATGTGGGAATCATAATAGCTTCCAGAGCAACCAGCACACACGTTCATTATTATGCCCTGGGCATCGCACATTACCTGGCAGTTGATGGAGGGAAAGGCCTTGCGGTTAATGTAGACCCTACCCTGCTCACTGGATGGTGCTTTGATGTGTATGTGTGTGCAGTCCATAGCACCCACTACCTCAGGGTATTCTGCTATTTGGTGGAACAGTTGCATATTGCTGGCCAATGCCTCACGGGTGTTGTGGAAATATACGTGCTCACCGACATGTGCTGACATGGCATCCATGAACTGGTGGAGTACCCAGGATGCTGATGCCTGTGAAATCCACATCATATCCCTAGTTGTCCTTTGGAAGGTACCTGTAACTAGTATTGTTAGGCCTACACATGCCTTGGTATACACTGAGATGGGTTCCCCTCTGTTAGTTCTGTGTGTCAGGTGTGGCCGGCACAGCTCAACATTTTGCTGTAGGAGGTCCCTGTCCACCCTATAGCACTCCACTATCTCCAGCTCATGTAGCCCCTGGTAGGTTACCCTGGGTCTGCACTCTCTTCTCCGTCTCTTCACTGTGGGTTGCTAGGCATCATTCACATCCTCACCAGCCTCAGCCTCTTCCACAAGTTGTATTTTAGCTATTGCAGCCCCTACATTTTGCTGTTGTGAGTGTTAAAAGTTCCCCGCTTGTTTATACCGGTGGTGTAGAGTGTGGGAAAAACCAGAGGGGAAGGTGTTTGCATAGTTTATAGTAGTGCTCTGGGTTGGGCTGGTCTGCTGCCTGTGTAATTGGCTGATTCTGATACACTTCACCTGCCAGCTAAGCTAGTACTCCTTGATTACCTTCCTACTGCTGTTTTCCCTTCCCATTGCTTTCCTGTTTAAGCCCGGGGGTGCACCACGCAAACAGAGTTCTCAATTGTGCACACAGTGGCTATTTCCTGGTTTAGCCTATTTTTTTCTTCCTGTACAAACCGGTGTGTGGTGTGCACACCTGCTCAGGCTTTGTAAAGACTGCTAGGCAGATTTAGACACACCCCCTAGCTTAGCTGTGCTAAGCCAGGAACAAACCCAAGCCACAGGGCTCCAGTCTGCTTACAGTATGCCTGACACACACCCCCATGATGTCACCTACCTCCTAGGCTTGCACCAAGCTATTCCTACTCTTACACTGTTGGGACCTGACTCACATGCTCGGGTAAACTGGGATTTACTATCCTTCCCCTCATTTGCATAGGATTTCCTGCTAATGCATAATTACATGTTTCACACTGAGCCTCCTCCCTTAGCAACCATTACTCACTGGCCATGTTGTCTTCTGCCTGCCATTGATTTGCATGGCAGAATACTGATTTTAGTTAGAATGCTTAATTTAGGTTCATTTTGTTACTTTCCCCTGATCCCATTTGCGTGCCACTGCCCTACGCTTAAACAGCCGAGATCAGCTAAAAAAGACATTAAAGTAAAATTTTTTGTATTGTTTGCAATGCCAATGGCCTTATACTTAGCCACTGGCATGCTTACTACATGATATGCAGCCTTTACTTGGAGCTGTCATAGCTCCGTTTTGGATTTTGCAGAAATGTACTTGGTTACTAACTGAGTACATTTCTGCTGATTGCACTAGTCTTGCACAGACGATTGCAAGCTTCCTGAATCACAAAATCACCTCATTTGCATGGATTTCTCTGCAAATGGGGTGATTTGCATACAAGGGCTTCGTCCGTGCAGGATTAGTGCAGAAACTCTCGTGCACGCCCCTGCAGGCTGTTCCTGGATCACACAGCAGACATATTGCCTGCTTGAGCTCCTGCACCGATCTTGCACTCCGTGCAAGCTTTTGAGAATCTGGGAGATTATCTTCCATTATCATCCCTAATAATATGCTATAAGAAGTAACTTCAGTGTATTAAGAGAGAAGGTTTTATATTTTGTGTTTTCATGAGAGGGGGATTTGGGGGAAAAAAAGAAGTAGTTGAGTTTTGGGAGCGGGTTGAGTTGTGAGTTACAAAGCCATGTTTCAATGGCTGTTAAAACTTCCTGAGTAATTCTTTGGAGATGTGCCAGGTTGTTTGATGTGCATATGAGTGTGAAGTCATCTGTGTATTGAATTAGGGGGTATATAGAGAGGGTGGAGTTCCATTTTACTGACTGATACCTATTGAATAAGCAGCTTTTGAATCACAGAAGGATGGTCTGAGACCTAGTAAGGACATTTGAAGTTTACTGTGACAAACTGAGTCAAAGGCTTTAGACAAGTCTAGAAATAAGGAGGAAACTAGTTTGCCATTATCTCAAGATTTATTGACAGTGTCTATAAAGGTTGGAAGTGCAGTGTTAGGATGGAAGACATGTTGTGTGGGGATAGAAGTTCATCCTTCAGAAGATAGTTTAGCAATTGTTTCTGAATACATTTTTCAAATATTTTGGGGAGGGAAATAAGATTGCTATAGGTCTAAAGTTAGTGATGTCTGGTGAATTTCCTCTCTTGTGTAGAGGGATAATGTGTGACCCACACTTACACTGACAGCAGGTGTCTTAAAATCTGGCTCCCAGTGTAAGCCTGTTTATAGATAGGCCTTACACCAAAGTGAGGGACTTATACTGAGAACAAGTCTTCCAGAATCATGGCAGACTTACACTGAGTGTAACCCTATTGGAATTTGGCCCATAGTCTTACATCAGTGATAGAGCAACATTTGCTATGTGTACAAGCAGACATAGATAGTTCTAAGGAGGAAATACTTAAGCATTTGGATAAAGGCATCTGAACAGCATCAGGAAAGAAATTATTCTGGAAAATGGTGAACGCAGGAAAGTTTTGACAATACAAGAATGGAACAAGCATAGCAAGAGAGGAAGAAAGACACGTGTGTTAGTTTGAATATTTTCAAGTATATACATATGGTATTCAAGGTAAAGTGTGCCTGCAATCTTATTCTGAAAGAGACTTGTTTTCCTGGAGCTAGTTCCAGGAGCTGCCGGCATGGTTAGGACATCACCATGGTAGTTGTTATTCCTTATTTGCATTATAAGATGAGTCCCAATGGAGTACAGGTTTCTTGGTGGGAATTTCTACTGATGCTATGTTTTCCATAAATCTCAGAGTTTGCCAGAACTACATTCATCATATTTGATTATGTTTTCTCTACTGTTGTCATTGCAGTATACTTTTTGTGTTATTGACATCACCCCTGGCCATTTCTGCCTGCATCACCTTCACCACTAACACTGATACATGGCACTACCCAGGAGGATGCTTGCTTTACTAGTCTTTATTTTATCAGGTCTGCCCTTTTGTATATCTGCCACATTTGCATGATGCTGTCTATCTACCATTCTCTCTCTCTTCTCTCTCTCTCTTTCTCTCCTACATTGCATACGCTTTCCACTCAGTGTTAATCTGCATAACCCACATATGCATTGCTCTGTGCTACATGTCTAGAAGCAGTTGTATTTGCACAATGATCAGTGTGGGTGATTGCAGTGGTTTTCAGTACTTCAGTATACAGGTATCTGCATGATATCTACATTAGTATGGAACTCCACACATCTGTTCTCCAGGATCCACTGTATTCAGCACTTCTACTCTGAGCATCCACCTAGCTTGTTGCTTTGCTTAAGTGTTGCATTATTTAGTATAGCTCATTCATGCCATGTTAGGTGTTCGCAACTGATGCACCAAAGTACTCCTATATTATTCAGTGAATCTCTGAGATACTATGCTCATTACTCATTACTCTTCAGTGTTACTCTGTTACTGTTATGATACTCTCCATTCCTCAGTGTACCTACACTGGGTGGTCTTCTAACACCTTTCTTCTGTGCTGTTACATTACTCAGTCTATCTCCAGGGAAGACTGCTACACTTGATTTAACCTTTAATTCCATGTTGATATGCATGCATTAACCATAGTCATTCCGGTGAAGAATTACTTCTTAAAGACATTGATACTCTCTGCTTGTTTAAGGACTTCATTATGCCTTAACCTTTCTTTAACATTGTGGTTTTCCAAGGTATAAAATGTATATACTTTTCTCATGCAATTACTATTTGTGATCCCCCAAGAGTAGAAGCTTGGTCAGTTAAGCACTTTGTCCATAGGACCATCACATAAAGCCTCATAGGTCTGAAAAATGGTTTGTTGGTCAAGTTAGTCTACCATTGCCAGAAATATGTTGAAGCATACAAACAACATATATATATATATATATATATATATATATATATATATATATATATATATATATATATATATATATAGTTTAATGATGTTACTATGTCTCTGGTTTCTACATACAGGTTTCTCACTGTTTTCACTGTGGATATTGTGGCATTAGGTGGTTTACAGTCCTGTGCTAAATTCTTATTTTGATTTTTATACACAGATATTATGGAATTCTTTATTTGTCCTTTTTATTTTCTCAATTTAAAACATTCTTACCCATTAATCTAACAGAGGAGTGTTAACTATTTGTTACTGGACAAGCCTGGCTCTACAGCACAGAGGGACAGAGCCCATACTATAACCCAAGTGACTGGTGTTGGATTTGCATCCTTGGTACTAGGGAAGCCAGTCAAGGAGGGAGAGAAGTAATATGGCATGGTCCACTCACTTCTTCCCATGTGGAAGACTAGTGGGCACTCAGGGCACAAAGGGAAGTGAGATTCCTATGGAGGAGACTGGAAAAATCACTTCCCATGCTTGACAGGGGGCAGGGCTGCATGCTGGCAACACTTCTTGTAGAACTGAGGGAAGACCAGCAGAAGCAGTCTACTGCACATGCTCATGAAGCTCTGCACATTGGGCGTTCATTGGGACAGTAGGGCTAAAAAAGGGGAAAACCTTGAATCACCTCTGGTAGATATCTCAGTAACGGCCCTTCTGGTTTACCCTTGCCCTAGTGGTGGGAAATGCATAAGTTGTTTGACCAGGGAGAGGGCGGATGATCAACTGGCAGTACAGGCAAAGAGTGGTAAAAAATGTTTATTACTGGACAATCAGTTTCACAGGTATTAACTGTGAATGTCTTACATGCAATTGCATACAGTCCAGAGCATTTTAAATATGTTGATTTTTAGTATGATTAATACTCATATTTACTAGGCATATTATCCTTTACCAACATAATTATTTACAAGCCTGTGAATATCTGTGTAACAATGTTCAGTAGAAGAGTAACCAAAGAATGTACAATGTGCATTGAATTGTCGCATCACCACTGTTATGTCTAACATATTTGGTTATGTATTGCTACACTTTGTTTTGCCTAAAAAGACATTTTTTACAGGATAACTCATTGGTGTCATTGCAGGACATTTCCCCACATTGGCTTAATGAAATGGGACTACCCAGTAGTTATGCAGGAGGTAAGGAAAATGTGTTGGAAAAACATCTTTCCTTAACTTCTTCTGCAAAATGTGACATAATTACAATCTTCAAAGTGAAAGTTAGAAAACATCAGTGGACAACAGGTCTGTACATGGTGTAGTGTCATGTCTACATGCACCCAGGCTATATATTTTGTTCAGAATAAAGATACACCTTGTCTCATCTGAATTTGAAAATAATTACTCAGTTTTGAGCAAATCATTACAACACTCTGGAATACCCCTTCTGATAAAGTATGTGTTCATACCAGACCTGGGGCTAGATTTATGTGATATGGAAAGGAGTCTATCAGGGAAGCCATGCAGTAGACTGTAGTCTGGAGTGTCTTCATCTGCCCTCATTGCAGCATATTTCCCTGCTTCCCACCCCCACCAGGAGATGCAATATGAATGCCATGACGATGTGGCACATATTCCATTCTCCTCTCGGTATGACATCAAGACTTTTCAAATGTGACCTATGCTGTAGAGGTAGCAATCAAAAACTAGCCCTTAACCCCTCTACAGAAAGAAGAACTTACCTATCAGAACTATTTATTATGTATCTACTCAGCTGCCTGAATGCCCAAGGCCATGATGTCACATAGCAGGCTGCCAGTGATATAGACAGATGGTACAACTGTATACATATGAAAGGTCAAGGCAATTCTTCAAAAATAACTGATCCCATTGAACTAACTAAAAAGCATATAACTCATTTAACAGCTTTTCCCTAATGGTTTACTCCTGCACCATGTCCCTTCCATCTTTCCCTAACCATTGTCTGTTATTTTTTTTTATTCTGTCACCTTCCTACTCCTGCCCCTCATCATTTTTTTCTTTGAAATTGCTTTCGAGTGCACGTTTTATTATCGCTATTTGGTGTTTGGAAAACACCACTTAATTTCTGACAAAATATAGTTACATACATGTGTATTTAATTGACAGTTTATATCTATTTTGGTATACAAGCAGTATATGTTTTACTATCTGTAAGCATGTTTGCATTGCTGGCTGGGGAGCACTGTGTTTTAATACATGATGAGTGTTTATTTATTCTGCTGAGAAGGAGCTTATGTCTTATACTTTGGTGGTAATTTAACCAGAATGTAGTGCTATTAAATGTGTGCATACGTAGTAGTGTTCTGCTCTCAAATCTTCTCTGAAAAAATGTTTATGAATCAATGGGTCATACCCAATTATTAAAACGCAATATGTATACAAATGTTTTAATCCATGAGATCCATCAGCATACACATATCTGTTGCTGGTGGATGCAAGAAGATGCCACAGCAAGTACCTCACTTTGGACTTTCTCATGCAGAAAGTATCAAGCATACTAAAGGCCTGTTAAAAATCATGAACACATTATGGACTGAAAATAATGTTAGATTTGAAAATTTAGATAGATGTCTTCATTAGAAGTAAACTAAAAGACAAAGGGCCAGATTCAGGAAGCCTCCGTGTAAGAGTTATAACTCTTACACGGAGGATGCAGTTAAACAGTGTGATGTCAGCATGTCATGCATATGCATGAGGTGCATGAGGCATGCTGAATCACACTGTAACTCTTACACGGTCCGTGTAAGACAGTAGGGGGCGTGTCCGTAGGCTAAGCCCTGCAAGCGGACACGCCCCCGGAAGTCTAGAATGGCTGAAAGTAAACAGCCATGAGAGAGGCCATGGAAATGTGAATAAACACACTACACAACACATGCCCCCACAGACCAGCAATGTAAAAAGTGAACAGATGTTATAAAATGAAAATAAAAACTGTTTTATTTTTTTTAAACCCGTAAATGTTTGCTACTGTGTATGCGCTGGGTGTGCTACTAGCACAACTGCAGTTAGCAATCAGTGGAAAAGGATATAAGAACTAAATATGCAAAGTAAGCCAAGAAGTAATAGCATAGCAGTAGAGTTGTTGGCTGAAGAGCAGGCAGGCAAGGTTCGAGCCCACACAACAACCTTTTTTTTTTTTTGTAAATAAGCACTAAAAAGGCCCCTGACAGTATTGTACAAATGTAAAAGTATTTCCTTTTGTAAAATGGAATGAAATGGAGCATATATTTCAAGTAATACAATAATAAAATTATTTAGAAATGTAGTGATAGCTAAGCTGCTGTGGGACAGAGTGCCCGTAGCTGAGTAGTGTTTCAAAGGCTGCAAATTGCTTGCCCGTAGCTAAGCACCGGTTTAACAGACTCAAACTGTGTGCAACTAGGTGTGCTTAGCTGAACATGTGTGTTACTAGCCAATTAAGGTTTAACCCAGCACACACCGTTTGTGCGGAGGTGTGTGTCGCTCCCACAAGCTAACCGCCGGTGCGCATGCGTTAGCTCCATGCAAATGAGCGCAGACCTGGTTTTAAGTGCTTAAAAGTGCTTTTGGCATGTTTGATTGACAGGTCCTCAACTCATTTCTAGACAGTCATGAAAATTAAAAATCAGTGGTCAGATTCGAACCCAGGATACCATGCACTAGAGTCAAGGTACTAAACCATGACAGCAGTACTTAGAAATGCAGAAATAGCATATATATAAGATATAATCCAAAATGGAGCATGAGAAAGCAGTTTCTGTGAAGTAGATACAATTCCAAAACGGCCAATCAGAGCAATGTGCGGGAAAATCGGCATATATAAGCCCCATAGGCGGGAATACACAGCATAAACAATTGTAGAATACACCTGCAGGCAGAATGAGAGGAGTAGGTGACGGACGTTGCTTTCAAGAACAGTGGTGGGGCGTTGAGGAGTCCAGATACATGGTCTGGCTCTTAGTTCACAATCATGAGGTCCAACTCATGCAGGGCCAGGTCTCATGGGGAGCGTACAGGGCGGAGGCATGGGACCAGTTGGCTCATGATCTCATTAGTGCTACTGGGATTCCACGTACTGGTGAGCAGGTCCGTCACCACCATGCGGACCTGAAGCGACGTAAAGAAGACCAGTTGACCCAATGGATCCAGGAGGCCCGGGATATGCCCAACGCCCCACTACTGAGTAAGTTACATTTTACTTATGTATGTAAGGAATTCAACTAGCTGATACCATGGAGATGTGTAGTCCAATATTACTCATTTTGTATTACAGCTGCAGGTGTCCGCTCTATGAATCGACGGGCATATGACCGCAGGCTGGCGCGGCTGCGCCACCATGCAGGTTAGTAACCCCACCTAGTACTTGCAAATAAATATTATAGTGTAGCATGTAGCAGAACACTGCAGTGTATTGATTAAAAGTAATATAATGTGCAAGCAACAAGTGAAAGTCTGCAGGTATGGCTGCAACAAGTTCATCAGTATGCAAGTGTAACTGGAAATATAATTGATAGAAATAAATAGTGCTGTAATATAGATGTCCCACCATTAATTAAATGCAGTATAACCTGCAGTAGTCTCAAGAGTACAGCTTCAGAATCTGAGGTAATCACATGTGAGATATATCCCCTGTTGAAATGCTGAATCATGACAGAAGTGAGGCTGCTGGAAAGTGTTGGAATCATCACAGGTCTAATATGTGAACAAAGCCTAGAAGTACCAACCTGAACTGTGAAATTGCAGGATGTGTGAGAGTGACAGAAAGGGTCATGTATCAATGAATAAAGTAGTAATAACTCCTGAATATATAGACTTCAATGTGGTTCTACAGAACTAAATGCATGTGGGAATTAAAACTTAACATCCCAAACTGATTTCAGTGTGTCTGAATCTTGAATGTTCAGGCCAAAATCTGTATATGGTGATGACAGTCAACAATTTGCAGATAGAATGAATGATTGTCTGACATACTAAACATCCATAGTTGTCCCCTGCTCTGTCATCAAAGTGTAGCAGGATGATGTATCTGATCAAATTAAAATTAACTAGGATAGTGATGTATCTGTAACAGGTCTAGCATGACAGTCAATTAAAAATCATTTTGAAACTATCACCCACAAGTTAATTGTGTTTCTATTACAAATGTATATCAATGTATAATTTATGAATGTGTCATCATTTTCTTTCTCCACCCCACCCTATAATTGCAAATTAAAACACTCACTAAATATTGGTATGTGAACATTTCATTAACCATGGACATTTGTCCTGTTTCAAAAATATATGCATGTCTGTTGTTGCATGTGCCCTGTTCATACCTGCAAACCTCATGGCCTGTTGCCATTAATCAACCCTGCATGTTGTTTGTGTATTTCCTTTCAAATAATGCATGTGATATTGATATGTCTGCTGTTCAATGGTGTTAATATCTGGGTGTTTGTTTAATGGGAATACCAATGCATGCTGTTACAACTAATTTGAATGGAATAATATGCCACTAACCCAAACTAACATAACATACTCACAAACCTAGAACGCTTGGGAAGGCAGGTCCCAGCGGACCCACCTCTCCCACCTCAGCTGGCGACTGCACCTGGCACTAGTGCCCAGGCTGGACCCTCCTCCGGTGGTCCTGTGCCACCTTCAGGTGGAAGCGCTGCAGGGGATGGGGCCCGTCCCCCCTCTGCAAGCGTGGCTGGAGGAGCTCATCCACTCACCCTCCAAGGTGTCCGGTCTGTGGTGCGAAGGGAGATCCAAGACTCTGTTCTTGGGCCCCTACGCCAGCTTGAGGCCCAGGTGGCACAGCTTACGGGCACGCCCGTTGTCCCGCCTGCACAGCCCCCAGCACAGCCCCGTCCTGGGCTGTGAAGGAACAGTGGCAACTGCCTATGGGTGGGGATATCAGTTCCACTGTTGCCATCTGTGGGCTCATGTGCCCTGGATATCCCAACCTCCATCCCCGTCAATTGTGTAACCCCCCCCCACATGTGTCATACACTGCCCCTATATGCGTCTCGTCTGTCTTGTCTGTTAACCTACCCAACCTACCTCCCCAGCTATACTGACTACCTTCACCTGACATACCACTCTCACCTGAAAAAAAAAAAAAAAGGGCACTCTGTACCCACAAAAACATTACGCCCCATACATAGCTGTCCATGTTGCACACATCTCCGCTGGACATTGAAACTGTTAATTACAATTGGCTGTACAACAGGTATTAATGTTGTCCTGACACCTCTCAAAGGTGGAAGGTTTCAAATGTCACACCAAATTACATACAAATGCACAGCTGTTGCTGAGAAAGACATGGGTAGCTATGGGCCTCACCTACATCCTTCCTGCAAATTCCAAGCTTGTTTCCCTACTGTTGTACCCTCTTTGTGATCCCTTTTTCACCACTTTCCTGTTACCCCTTTTTCTTTTCTTTCAAAGAAAATAGTGCGGGTGTGCGCTTGTGTGCGCGGAGCTCACCGCTAGTGCGCATGCATGAGCTCCGCGCAAATGAGCGCAGACCTGGTTTTAAGTGCTTAAAAGTGCCTTTGGCACTTTTGATTGACAGGTCCTGTACTCATTCCGAAAGAAAAATAAATTCCCACTGTCAGTCTCAAACCCAGGACCTCTATAACACTAGTCTGTATGACCTACCACTAAGCCATGACTCTCATACAAGAATATAGTGCTAAAATAAATATAACATGTAATAGTAGGAATCAATATAAAGGCAATATAGTATGTGTACTACCCAAAGCATGTCAGGTAGATTTTTAATGCCCGAATTACTGGATTCCCATACTAGTTTAGTGTTAACAGAAACAGCCCTGCTAATTGCTAGCTTGTACATAATAATGTAAGGTAATGTACATATATGAAGGTATGTATATGTACACATACATATATATATATATATATATATATATATATATATACATATATATATTAATACATATGAAATATAGTGGTAGGTGTCAGTATCCATACACACTCACTACAGGAAACAGTGAAGATAAATGCAGCAACTAGAATCTGCAACACAGCCTGACTCCTGTGAGACCTACTAAACCCTTTAACTACCTAAAGGTGCCTCCAGCACTTTGATTGATAGGCCCTGTACTCAATTTGAAAGCAAAATAAAAGCATACTAGTAGGCCCTACCACAACACCATTGTAACACTAGTCTGTATGACCTACCAGTAAGCCATGAATCTCATACAGGAATATAGTGCTAAAATAAGTAGAACATGTAATAGTAGGAATGAAGATAAAGGCAATATAGGATGTGTACTACCCAAAGCATGTCAGGCAGACTTTTACTGTCCCAATTACTGGATTCCCATACTAGTTCAGTGTTAACAGAAACAGCCCTGCTAATTGTTAGCTTGTACCCAATAATGTCAGCTAATGTACATATATGAAAGTATGTATATGTACACATATATATATATATATATATGTCAATACATATGAAATATAGTTGTAGGTGTCAGTATGCATACACACTCACTACAGGGAACAGGTGAGAGAAATGCAGCAACCTGAATTTACAACACAGCATGAAGCATGAGAGACATACAAACCTTCACACTCACAGAACACTGTCGACAGCATACCAGCATGGTCCACGCCCTTACAATCTGAAAGGGCAACGCCTATCTCACATACCCTTTTATAGCACTGTCCTGAAATCACAGTGAGACATGCAATCAGTACACAACTGGCTGCATGCAATTAGCAAATGCTGCCTTACAACTGGTGCAGAGGCCATCACATGAACCTATGCAGATACCTACAAAAGCATCCAGTACTCACACTCCACACATGCAATACATTCATTGCACAAAACTGACAGAGAAAGAGAGAGAGAGACAGAGAGAAAAGAAAAAGAAATAAAGACAGCCAGCAACAAAACCAGCAGCAGCAGCAGCAAACAGCAAGTAGCACCACTGACACAGCAACAGCTGACACAAACACAGGTAATGCAAAGTAGCAGGTTAATACTGTGTTTACTGTGAAACCTCCAAATGTATCATAGTTCACTATCTATAGGTATGTCCATGAGATAGGTTGTGTGTACATAGTCCTGATATATATACATATGTAATATTGCTGTACATGTCGTCCATACTTAAAACTTCCATAGCTTAGAACACAAGGCCAGTTATGCATATGATGCAGTAGTTCTCAGGGTCAGTAGACGTTCCTCCTCATTGGTGTGGGACCACTGTGTATGTATGGCACTGTTCAGGTACATATCCTGTTGTATGGCCAGGGTTTAATATCAGTCTGTAATGTGGTGCTATGTCCTCTAGGGGTGAACGTATCACACATCCAGGGATACCATTTTGTAACAGTGATGCTGTGTGTTCTGCAATGTTGAGGGTGGCCCTCACCTGGACATGTGAGATGATAGGGAGGTTACAGTCATCTGTGATAACTAATTCCACTTGTGTAGGAGAATGGGGGGGGGGATACCTGCACCTAAACTGTCTGCAACAATGTTGCCAATATCTGTACATTTGGTGAATGTGAAGCATCTTACCACTGCTGACCACAGATGCCTTGCCTTCATGTGAATCTGCCCTGTGCTGCAGTAGCCTCCTGCTATTGTTATACAATGTGCCTGTATCTGTAGTCCACTGGACAGGATAAATAAGTGGTGTGCATACGGTCTGGGTTAGATATGTGTGTGCACATTACATGCACTATGTGGGATGTCTGTGGTAAGCTTTTGCAAAGGGGCCAGCAGTGTGTGTTGTGGCTTCCACTGTCCCAGTGGGCTGCATGGATAGCATCACAGTCCTAACTACTGAATAACTGTGTAAGTACATACATACATAGCAAGGTAGTGTACTGTGCTTGTGGTGTTGTTGGGATATGTATATCCAGGCTGAGTAATGTGTGTCCACATCACAGGGTTGGATGGCAACACACATACAGTATGTAGGGATGAACACCCAGAGTGTTTCAGACGTGCTGCCTGTGCAGAAATATCTGGCCATTACCTGTGCATCCCCCACAACACACACACATGCAACATATGGCAGAAGTACTATAGCAGTACACATAGGTTCATAGGTTCATACTAGGCTATTTGCCCAAGGGCATTGATAAGCCTAGTAGAATGTGTTTGTCTTTTGCCACCCAATTAACATTTATGTTGCTATGCCCTTTTCCAAGGTTAGTATACTGTGCCTCTGTTTAACAGTGACATAGAAGTGATACCCGGGGTACAACTATGATCTCCATCCACTCATCCAGATTCCTATGGAAGAGAGTCAATGAGGGACTCTGCCTAACCTGTACTGTGAGTTCATTACAGAGTGAAGAGATCCTCTGGGTTAGGAATATGTCCCTCCAGCATGTCCTATTTATGTCAGTGCTAAGGTTCAGGTCTCCTGAGCATGTGGCTGTATGGGAGTTTGATTTCCTGAGGTGCAGCATGTCCATTACTTCTGGGTTGGACATGGCTGTATATGGCAGGCAAAGATTGCCTCTGAACAGGCAGTATGCCACTGAGTCCAGCTGGCTTTTCTTTAATTGGGTAGCATATGGCATCTGTTTGAGCCCTTTGATCCTCTTGATGAGGTACTGTTGGGGGTTTTCCAGTTGCTGTAGGTGTCTGGTTAGGTACATCCTATAAGGGGCATTGTACTCAATTATAGGCCTGATGATGGATGAGTAAAGAGGCACGATGACCTCCCCTGCTGTATATGTGAATCCCTTCATGATTAGCTGGGCTATATAACATGTCTTTCAATCCACTTTGGCCACGTGGTTGACAAATGACAGATTGCTATGAAGTGTGTTCCCCAGGTCCCCAATTACTTCTTCTGTACTTAATGGCTTAACACCTATGTGGTACTTTGCCACCAATGTGGAGGTGTGGGAATCTTTGATGAATATTGATACTCCCCCTCCTTTTGTTGTTTGGTCCAAGTGTTGGGGCCGACAAGAATGGTAACAGGTATAACTTGGTAGTGCTGGTGTGCTCCCGGGAAACCTGAAACAGGTTTCTGTTACTGCACAGATATCGATGTCCATAATGCTAAGTACAGTTTTGAGTGCGTGTATCTTGAGGTCTAGACTTCTGGTGTTGAGTAGCATTACTCTTATTTCCTCATCCTTTGTGATACGTATGGATGTGGGTTTGCCTTATGAGCCTTGCTATGTATCTGTTCTGTCACGCATGCATTTACACACACCCTGCTACCCCACACATGCACACGCTCACCTGCTATTTCCATTATTTATTACCCTACATGAGTAGCTGTCAATACATGACAGGTACACATTTGAAAAGTGCACTATGTGGATTACTACAGATTTCCTCTTCTCTACCTGTACTCACAGGGTGCAGGCAACCTCATTAGTTTAAAAGTGTAATGTGCATCAGGTACTGTGGTACCCTGATTGCCACATCAAACATGTTTTCCATATGGAAATGCACACACAGAAACATCCCACATCCACACACTTGCCTCATTCAGGTTTCAAAACACTATCTAGGTATATTCTGGTACATGTGTGTGTTAGAGTAGCATGCAGCACTATACTGAGTACTGGCAGTTGTCTGTTGTCATGTTGTTTGTATAGGGTGCTGTCAACATCACTGTTTGTTAAGGGAAATGTGCACCCTGCAGAGCATAGCCCCATTTGGCAAAAGCCACATCCCACCCCCAGCATTGTGCACACACACTAACCCCACTCACACTAAAACACATACTTTCCATTTGCAAGACTCAAACCCCTACCTAACTGTGTTATGACACTATAGACAGACACATTAGCAGAGTGTGCTATTTGCATTAGTGGGAGAAATCCTTTCTAATGCTGTACTTAGAGGGTGCTGACATCATCTGTGTTTAGGAAGAGGGATGTGCACCCTGTAGTGTGTTCTCCCAGTTGGCAAAAGGCACTTTTCCCTCACAGCATTATGTACACACACAAACCCCACTCATACTAACACACATATATTCCCTTTGCAGGATTCAAACCCCTACCTAACTATGTTATGACACTGGAGAAAGACGCATTAGCAGAGTGTGCTATACAAATTACTGGAGAACTTGAATTCAGGTAATATAGTTATAGAGTGCTGACATCATCAGTGTTTCAAAAGGGGAATCTGCATCCTGTAGTGTACTGTCACAGTTGCTAATAGGGGCATTTCCCACACACACATCAATGTGTTTGAGGTTTGCATATGTGGGGGATCCAGTACTCCAGTGTGATTAGTATATGGTTCGATTGCAACAATGAGGGATATACTTCAAGTGGTGAGCATTTTGTACTCATGTTTGTGATGATCAGGTCTAGTATATTTTCCCCTCTTGTGGGAATGTTGACTACCTGATCCATAGCTAAACAGTTTCTGAACTATGGGAACCCTAGAGCTTGGGTATTGTGGCTTGAGTAATGTTCACAGTCTATGTTTGGGTAGTTGGCGTCACCCAGTATGATGGTGTTTGCAGAGAAATCTATACTCTCCTGTGTCGTCATGAAGGCTGTGTGGGATTCCTGAGTTTGAGAGGGTGATGTAAGAGCTCCTCTGTGTCTCTTTCCATGTGGTCCAGGGAGGTACGTCTCAGGTTGTTCACACCAGCATGGACAATGACTGCCTCATACTTGTACTTGCTGTGGAGTGACCTGAGTGCTTGTGTTATGTGGCACATTCTATCACCCGACAGGTAGCTAAATGTGACCCTCACCTTGCTCAGTCTGGAGGGCGGGACGTCAGTGTGTCTGACTATGGCATCACCTATTATAGGTGTGTCACACATTGTGTTTGGCCTTATGGGCTGTGCCTGTTATGAACACTGACATTGTGAGGTTTGTGTTGCTTGAGATATGTGTTCATGTGGGATGCAGCGTGTCTGGCCATGTCATTTCTGTCCGTGGTCTAGTAAGTATCACCTTTGGTGACATAGGTATTCATATGTCAGCTGGTGAGCATTTGCAGTGTTACCTAGTGATAGTGGTACAGCTTGTTTGTTGTACAATGGACTACATGCAGCCCTGCTTACAGTAGCTATGTTTGCATGCATGTTTCCTTGCAGTTACCCTGGAATACTGATCCGACCTGCCATGCAGAGTTACACAGCTTCTGTGGACTCCTAGTGACATCTGCATAGCTTACTATATGTATGTTCATGTCTCACTTGACAGAATGTCACTGTTTCTCCTGTGCACATGTACGTTGCCTGTGACACTTTGCATATGACTTACCTGGCATCTGTCCACGTTAGCAGTCATATATGCCACTGCAGGACTCTAAACCTGATGATGCACACACTCAAAACATTCCTCAGCATGGGGAACATCACTATCTGTGCAGTAACAGATGCAGTTCAGGGCTACCAACAGCACTCCAGCACTACCAAGTTATACCTCATACCATGCTTTTCAGGCCCAAAACTTGCACAAAACTACAAAAGGAGGGGGTGTATTGATATTCATCCAAGATACCCACACCCCCAGGTTGGTGGCAAAGCACCAAACATCAGAGACTATCCATATGCAGGTAACAATGGGTAAAACTGCCTTCCAGGTTATAGCCTGCTACAGGCCACCCTCACAAACACAGGAACCACACTTGGCCTTCCTGAAAACAGTTGGAAATATGTAGATCTGTCCATACACCATTATATTGGGTGGGTTAAACTACCCAAACATAGACTGGGAGCATGACTGTAGCTCCAATACCCTAGCCCACAGATTACTGGAAATTATATACCAATATGCTATGGAATAACTTGTTACCACTCACACAAGAGGGGAAAACATACTGAACCTGATCATCACCAACATGGGGACTCTATGCTCCAGACCAGAAGTGTATCCCTCACTGGTAAGATCAGACCATAAACTAATCTCACTGGATATTCACATCCCAAGGCCACCCCCTGCACAGAAGAATACAGTCAACAACTCATGTCAAGCATGTTCACACTCCTCATAAATGATGTGGAAACCTTCAAAGCCCCCAGGCCTGTTGAAAATATGGACCAGACTGCAGATACCTGTATAAAGGCATTCTATGGATGCATTCAGGAATGCATGGATCATGCAATCCCAAATGACAGCAAGACCCAATCCTCCAAAGGCAGACGTCCTGTGTGCTGGACACCAGCCATAAACAAACTATACAATAGAAGGATGAGGCTACTACATGATACAACAAACTCCCAAAATGTGAAGGCATCACTGATGAGTATTGGAAGACAACTACAGGCACCCATAAAATTGTCTAAGGCCATCTTTGAGAGAAGATTCCACAAGACACTGAGGATAATCACAAGGCTTTCTGTAGTTATGTTAGGAACCTGGGTGGTAATACCCAGATATGCTCAGAGGTAGTCCAAGATGTCACACGAAATACCAAACACACAGACATTGCCAACATCCTAGTGGACAGGTTCACTGCTACCTTCTCCCCCTCCACACCAAAAGGGCAAATATTTCTCCCAGCAGAGTGCTGCCCCCCTGACATCTCAGATGCTCAGGTAAGAGCTGCACTCTCCAAAGTAATAAACACTGCAGCAATGGGACCAGACAGTGTCCCAGGCTGTGTCCTACATGAACCCCAAGAAGAGCTACACCCAGACATAACACTACTGTTCAATCCCAGCCTTACTACACGATATGTGGCCAAAGAGTGGCGTACAGCAACAGTGGTCCCTCTACATTCAGGTGGTGCCTTAACGGATCCTGGACACTATTCGCCCCATACGTCTGAATAGCTTGGTCTGCAAAGCTATGGCAAGGATCATCATGAACCTCATAAATATAAATATTGGGGACCTACAGACACGTCATCATACACAGTTTGGCTTTGTTAATGGCAGATCCTGCCTCTCAAACCTGTTTGATTTCTTTGAAACAGTCACCAAGGCCACTGTCATGGGGAAGGTGGTCTACACAGCCTACCTGGACCTTGCATAAGCCTTTGATACAATACCCCACTTGTGCATTCTAGGGAAGATCACCAGTGTACATATTAACCCCTATGTCACTACAGATATTGCACAGTGGCTCAAGGGCAGAACACACATGGTTAGAATTGCTGGAGCCATGTCAGCCTCAAAACCAGTTACAAGTGGTGTCCCACAAGGCTCAGCCCTGGGATCTGTCTTGTTCAGTATATATTTATCAGAGGTACAGGCCAACATGGAAGTACTGTGGCTGAGCAAGTCGCAGATGACTGCAAACCGGACGCCATAATCAATTCTCCAGCTAACACACGCATCCTCCAAAAGAGCCTCTTGGAAACACACGACTTGTGCCACAGCCATGGCCTCAAGCTGAATGCCAAAAAGTGTATAGTCATCCCCTTTGTCAAAAACAAAGTGACCACAAAGTACCACATATGTGTTAATCCATTAAGTGCAGACGAAAGAATTATGGACCTTGGGGTACACAAGCTGATAGCATTCTCTCATTTGACAACAACATGGCTAAAGTGGTTAGGAAAACATTCTATATAGGCCACATCATCATGAAGGGATTCACATATAGATCAGGGGAGGACATTGTGCCTCTTTACTCATCCCTCATCATGCCCATAATTGACTACAATGCCCCTGTCGGCATGCACCTTACCAGACACCTGCAGCAACTGGAAAGACCACAAAAGTACCTCAACAAGAGGATCAAAAGGCTCAAACAGATGCCACATACTGACTGGTTAAATAAACAGCAGCTCTACTCAGTGGCATACTGCCTCTTCATAGGCAATCTGTGCCTGACATATAAAGCCATGTCAAAACCTGACTTAATGGCCATGCTGCACCTCAGAATATCCAGATCCCATCAGGCTACACGCTGGAAAGACTTGAACCTCAGGAGTGATATACATAGGACATGCTGGAGGGACACATTCATAACTCAGAGGTTTACTTCACTCTGGAATAATATCCCAATAGAGGTTAGGCAGAGTCACTCAGTGACTATCTTCAAGAGGGATATTAATGACTGGATGTGACATTGTAGGTTTACCCTGGGTATCACTTATGTGTCACTGTTAGACAGAGGCACAGTATACTAACCTTGGAAAAGGGCATAGCAAGATAGATTTACAATGCATGGTGAAAGCCACACACATTCTGGCTAGGTGTATAAATGCCCTAGGGCAGATAGCCTAGTATGAACCTATGGACCTATGTATCTTGTTCACCATTGGCCCTATGTGCTGTTAATCACCAATGCAATCTCAATACTATGGTAGCATGTGCAAAGATCAGTTGTCAGTCACCTCTATGGTACAGCTGTGGAATATGTGAGTCATGTAGTAATGTCACAGCTGCCACATGTACACAGTCAACCCTATCCCCTACCCATGGATGTACAACACATGTATGAGATGGAAACACATGGCCAAACTGTGGACTAAGCACTCTGAACCCAGTACTGGCATAACCAGTCAGGTGGCATGAAATACTACAGTGACTGCAATACCAGTCCGATGTGGACCTACACTGACAGCAATACAAGCACGGAAACACACCAGGCCATTCGTGGAGCCTAAGGATAGCATCCTGCCTGAGTGGCAGACACCTCTGCAGCTGGCACACAGGCATACGTTAGGCCTGAACACAGCACGCATAACACATAGCACACAAATCCTGTGTGCCAAACAAGCACAGTCTGTACAGCTATACAACACTACTGCTGCAGTTGTGTTAGGTACTTTTATTGTCCAGTACAGTGAGGTCATGCTCACCAGGCTGGACAAGGTGAAGGTCACAGTGATATGCTCATGGGGCACTATGGTCCACCACATAACACAAGCATACAGGTCAGTCAGATGCATGGACACATATGACTCAGTCATTGTCCATGCCACTACAGCTGATGTGTGATGTCCCTCACTGGGATACATGATAGGGAACATGGAAGGGCTCACTGAGCAAGTGACACAGGCTGGTAGAACCCTGACCTTGGTTGGCATCAGACCCTCACCAGGAATGCTGACATATTACTGAATGGTAATGAATTACTGTAGCTACAACACCCTAGCTGAACGGTTCTTAGCATGCGGTCACTGCATTGCTATGGAACAACTTCTTACCACTCCCACAACAGGTGAAAACATGCAGCACCTGTTCATCAACAACATGTTGACTATATGCCCCAGACCAGGTGTGTATCCCTCACTACTAGGTTGATAGCATCTACATCTCACACTGTATATACACATCCCACATGCAGCACCTGCACAGAGGACCACAGTCATAATGTTGCCCTGTGCAAATACCATGTATTCACATGTGGCAGGCATCACACATGGTAACTATTGAAGGTCACAGGTACATATGTGTATTTGGCACACACATACATCATGTGTGCATTGCCATAACTGGTTTAATCGATGTCATGCATTATTGTGAGAAACAACCCACACACATGGGCATTCTGTGTGAGCAAAACACACGTGACATGTCTGGAATCAAAAGCCATAACTAATTGTGATATAGTTTAGAAAAGGGCATGTGTATCCTGTAGTGTGTTTTCCCATTTGCCAACAGGGATGTTTCTTTCATACACACTTACTCCCCTTCACACACACTTGGTGGATTCAAACTCCTACCTAACTATGTTATGACACTAGAGACAGACGCATTAGCAGAGCGCCCTATTCGGATTGCTGGGGGATTTCTTTTCTCCTGATATACTTATAGGGTGCTGACATCATCAGCGTTTAGAAAGGGGAATGAGCATCCTGTGGTGTGTTTTCACAGTTGCCAAAAGGGATGTTCTTTTCAAGCACACACACTTACCCCCCCTTCACACACACTTGCCACTTGCTGGATTCAAACCCCTACTTAACTATGTTATGACACTAGAGACGGACACATTAGCAGAGCACGCTATTCAGATTGCTGGGGAATTTTGTTTCTCCTGATATACTTATAGGGTGCTGACATCATCAGTGTTTAGAAAGGGGAATGAGCATCATGTGGTGTGTTTCCACAGTTGCCAAAAGGGATGTTCCTTTCATACACACTAACACGCACACACTAACCCCCCTTCACACACACTTGCTGGATTCAAACCCCTACCTAACTATGTTATGACACTAGAGACAGACGCAGTAGCAGAGCACACTATTCAGATTACTGGGAGATCTTTTTTCTCCTGATATACTTATAGGGTGCTGACATCATCAGTGTTTAGAAAGGGGAATGAGCATCCTGTGGTGTGTTTTCCCAGTTGCTAAGAGGAACATTTGGACTAAGTGTGTGAGCATGCCCAGTTCAGCCTTCCCATGGCATGTTGTGTGAAAGATGTCTCATTTATCAAAGTGTGTGAGCATGCCCAGTGTGAGCTTTCCATATGTTGAACTCTGCAGCCCATCACATTTGTGGATGAGTGTGACCTTCAACAAATATCTCCAGTTTAAGGTTCTGTGTTCTGTGCCATGTTGTGTAGTTACTGTCCAACTGCTTTTTGTGTGAACACAACAGGGATTATACTGTGCCTGCAGGTTTTGCATGGAATACTTTGCATACAATTGTCAACATCTGTTCATACTGACCTAACACTGTAGTACTGTATAGTGTAGTGGTTCAGTACTTTCACTGTGGTGGACAGTATCCTGGGCTTTAGTCCTATCACTGCTTTACATTTCCATAGTGTGGACAACAGCCTGGTTAGGGTCCAGTTGTGCACATCTGCACAAAGGCGGTGCCTCTACGGACCCTGGTAATTACCGCCCCATAAGCTTAACAAGTCTAGTCTGCAAAGCTATGGAGAGGATCATAATGGAGCTCATAAACAAAGATATAGGGGACATGCAGACATTGGAGCCATCCCAGTTTAGCTTGGTCAAGGGCAGATCATGCCTTTTGAACTTGGTCGACTTCTTCAAAACAGTCACTAAGGCCATTGATGAGGGAAAGGCAGTCCATACAGCCTACCTTGACCTTGCAAAGGCTTTCGACACAATACCCCACTTGGGTATTGTAGAAAAACCTACCAACTTAAATGTGAACACATATGTCACAAGATGGGTTGCAAACTGGCTTAAGGACAGGACCCACAGGGTTAGAGTTGCTGGCGCTATGTCAGACTCCAAGCCGGTCACAAGTGGTGTCCCACAGGGCTTGGTCCTTGGCCCCCTATTGTTCATCATCTACTTCTCAGAAGTACAGGCCAACATGGGAGGACTTTGGCTGACAAAGTTTGCAGATGACTGCAAACTGGGCGCCATAGTGGACAGTGCATCAGACACAGATATCCTTCAGAAGGGACTCACGGAAACTGATAGCTGGTGCCAGAGCCATGGCCTGAAGTTAAATGCCAAAACATGTATAGTCATACCCTTCGGGAAGAGCAAGGTAACCCCAAGCTACCATATAGGTGGCAATCCTCTAAGCACAGAGGAGGTTATCATGGACCTGGGGACCCAGGTGTACAGTGGCCTTTCTTCTGACACTCACGTTGCTAAAGTGGTTAGAAAGACTTTCTACATTGCCCACCTGATCATGAAGGGATTCACATCCAGATCTAGTGAGGTCATTGTTCCCCTGTACTCTTCACTTATCAGACCAATGATTGAGTACAATGCCCCATTCAGGATGTATCTCACCCGACATCTGAAGCAAATGGAGAGACCCCAAAAGTCCCCCACCAAAAGGATAAAGGGACTCCAACATCTGTCATATGCTGCCAGATTGAAGACACTTCAGCTCTATTCAGTCACATACCGTCTGCTCAGAGGTGACATGTGCCTGACATGCAAGGCCATGTCCAACCAGGAAGTAATGGACATGCTCCACCTCAAAATCTCCAGATCCACCAGAACCACTAGGGCAAGTGACTTAAACCTTAGCAGGGATATAGGTAGGACATGTTGGAGGGATAGATTTATCACTCAGAGACTCCCTATGCTGTGGAATACAATCCCGGTCCATGTGAGGCAGAGCACCTCGCTGGCTCTGTTCAAGAGGAATCTTGACCTGTGGATGGGAGATCATAGGTTTACCCCAGGGATCGTCTCTGTGTCACTGCTGGACAGAGGCACAACAAACTAATGGGCACAGTATTGTTTCCATATAAGGGGTGGCGTAAGCCACAGAACTCTGGGCTAGGCTTATAACTGCCTTAGGGCAGATAGCCTAGTATAAACCTATGTACCTATGAACCTATCTGACCATGTTGCATTATGTTCAGATATGAACTACTTACAATAGCCTCATCCAACATCAGTAGAGTATTCCACAATATAGGTGTACATTGGCAAACACTACCAATGTGCCCTAGGCCATGTCTAATGCTAGTCAGAGAGTGTGTTTGTCCTTCGACATATTGTAAGTGTAGTTTGCCATGACATATGTCTTGTTTAGTATACTGTGCCTCTGTCTACCTGTGACATAACATTGATACCCAGGGTAAACCTACCATCTCCCATCCACTCATTAAGATTCCTGTTGAGGAGAATCAACGAGTGACTCTATGGATAACCTGTACTGGTAGTTTACTCATGCGTGGGGGTGGCTTCTGTGTTATGGATAATGCAGTACAGCTTGTCCTATGTATGTCAGTGCTGGGGTTCAGGTCCCTCATGTGCATAGCTCACTGCCATTCAGATTGTACAAGGTGCAGCATGTTCAATGATTCCAGCTTGGACATGGCTTTCTACATCAGGCACAGCTTGCATCTGGGTGGCCAGCATGGCAGTGTATGGAGTTGCACTCTGTTTAATCAGGCAACACATTACATGTGTTCAAGCTCTTTGATACTCCTGGTGAGATACTGTTGTGGACTTTACAGTTGATGGAGGTGTCTGCTGAGGTACACCCCACAGGGGCTGTTGTGGTCATTTGTAACGCTGATGAAGGATAACTGCAGAACCACAATGACCTCCCTTATCTAGATGTCATAACCTTCATGATTAGGTTGGTATATGGATTGTTTCTGTTAACACTACAGCCACATGTTTGTCCAATGCAGGATATCTATCACCTTGTGTACCCAGGTCTGTCATTACATGTTAAGTATGTAATGGGTTAACACCTATGTGGTAATTGTTGGTCACTTACTGTATATCCACAGAGGTTGACTATACAGTTTTCTCCATTTAACATGCTGACATGGCTATGGCACCGGTTGTTTGTTTCTATGTGGCCCTTTTGTGGGATGCTTGTGTCAGCTGGAGTGTCAGATATGTTAGGCGGTTTGTAGTCCTCTGCAAACATGTTCAGGCACAGTCCTTACATGTTGGCCTGTACCTATGGGGCATATATACCAGACGGGAAGGTCCCAGGACCAAGCTTTGTGGGATACCTGTTATATGTGGTTTGTAGTCTGACATGGCTGCAGCATGTCTGCCCATGTCAGTTCTGTCATTGGTCTGGTTTGCAACCCCTCTAGTGACATTGGGGTGTATACATAAGCTGGTGAGCATATCTATATTGAACACATAGGGTATTGTATGGAAGGCTTTGCAAGGTCCAGCTACACTGTGTGGACCACATTGCCCTCATCAGTGACCTCAATTACTGTTTCAACTGAGTCACACATGTTTAGGGGCGGGGTCTGCACTTCATAAACCCACACTGGGTAGGGTCGGGTGTCAATAGATCCCCAATATCGTTATGTCTGCGGTGCATGTTGATCCTTTCCATAGCTGTGCAGACCAAGCTTCTCAGGATTCTGTGGTGGTTGTTTTTAGTATCCATTCGGGCGACACCTTTCTTGAGAACAACCACTGTTGTTGTACACTGCTCTTTGGGTACATATCCTGTGGTAAGGCTGACATAATGTCAGGGAGGCAGCAGTCTGCTGGGAAATATATTTTGCATTGGGGGGGGGTTTGCACTGCACCTGTCAGGATGTATGTTGGCAATACGTGTGTGTGTTTGGTATGTTGTTTGTAATATTTGTGTGATCCAGAGCATATCCGGGAATTCACAACACGCTTACTACCATCAGTTGCAGCAGCCTTGGGGTTATCCTTAGTGTCCTGTACAATTTGTATCATAATAGGTTCATAGGTTCATACTAGGCTATCCACCCTAGAGCATTTGTAAGCCTAGAAACAGTGTGTGTGGCTTTTGCCACCCTTGCTATGTGAATATTATGGCCATTTATGATTTACTTAGCTGTGCCTCTGTCTGGACATGACACAGTAAAGACCTCCAGTGTACATCTACAATTATCCATCCATTTTGCTAACTTCCTGTTGAAGAGTATCAGTGAGGGGCTCTGCCTAACATGTAGTGGTATTCTGTTCCAGGGTGTGGAGAGACTCAAGGTTAGGTATCTGTCCCTCCAGCACATCCTATTTGATTATGGGTTAAGGTTGACATCTTTGACTCACACAGCTCCGATGGCTTTGAGTTTTCTGGGGTGGAGCATGTCCATTACTTCTGTGTTGGACATGGACTTGTACAACAGACATACAATGCCTCTGTGTAGGCAGTATGTGACTGCATTCAGCTGTGGTTTCTACAGCCAGGCAGCATATGAGATATATTTGAGACCCTTTCTGACTCTTGCTGAGGTACCTTTGAGGTCTTTCTAACTGCTGCAGGTGCCAGGTAATGTACATCCCTCATGAGGCATTGTATTACAATATGGTCTGATAGGGGAACAGTATAGGGGCACAATGACCTTTGGTGACGTAGATGTGAATCCTTTCATGATATAGTGTCCAATATAGACAGTTTTCCTAGACAAATTGGCGATGTGACTGTCACATGACAGGTGACTGTCCACTTGTGTCACTAGGTCCCTGATTACTCCTTCCACACATAATGGTTTACCACCTATGTGGTAATTTCTGTGTACCTTGTTTTGTATTTGGTGGTACATTCATACTGTCCACTGTCTTCAGGACAGTGGGGTGGGGTTCCTGTGTGTGAGAGTGTGGTCTGTAGCATGCTACAGACTGTACAGCAGTCTTGCCTACGGTTAGTTGCACATGGGTGGACTGCAATGACATAAGCATTGTCAGTTAACTGGACGTATGGGTGTCTGTGCTGAATATGGATACTCACCCTCCTTTTATGTTTTGTTACAGGTTTTGTGGCCATAACACATGATATGTGGTATTACCTGGTAGTGCTGGTGTGCTGTCACGAGGCTTGCAGCAGGTTTCTATCACTGGACAGACATCGATGTTCTCCATACTGGGGAGGGCTTCAGGAGCATGCATATTGAGGTTTACACATCTGGCATTGATCAGCATTACCCTTCTGTTTCTTTCCAGTTTTGTTTTCTATGGTGGTGGGTTGGTCTTTTCGGCCTTGCCTATGAAAGGATCTCTGTAGGTTGCAAAAGCCTTAGTCAATATCCAGACACTCATGGGTAACAGGTGCAAGCCATCCCTGGAACAGCAGCATGTCTCACTATGGAGTCACCTATTACAACTGTATCAGGCATGTTGTTTCTCCTTCTGTCCTGTGACTGTTTGGCACACCAGCTTTGTGTACTATGTGTTACATGTGCTATGTCTGGAGGTTGTTTTATTGGGTGTCTGCTTTGGAGGCTTGTGTTGGTGTTGTGTGTTTGTAATTAGGGCCTCTGGGAATGTTTTTGTGTTTATGTGTTTGGTTTACAGTCGTTGTAGGTCTATGTGGGACTGGGTTTGTGGTGTATGTGGTTACCTTGTCCTCCTGACTAGTTTTGACAGTACTGATTTGGGGTGCTCAGGCTCGGTTTGGCTACCTGGTTGCGTCTATCACATACATTTGTATTTATTGGGGTGAGTTGTTGTTGTGTGTGTACTTGGGTCAGGTGTCACATTGCCACTGGATTCACAGATTCTACTTGTTTTGCCTGGCCTTAGTGGATTGTATGTGTGGACACATTTTATTGCCATACTAGTGATCACTGATTACTTCACCTTTTATGTTTGATCTATCATGTGGTAGCTTCCTCATTCTCTTCAATGGTTTAGTAATTGCTGGAGTCCAGCATGCCAGATGCCTGGGTGTATGGCATTGTGTCTTGTTGTTTGTGAATGCAGACTCCAAGCACTCTTGGCTGTGTTCATGGTATGCCTGTATAACATGTTCTGCAGTGTGTCCCATATTCTGGACCTGCACAAGGCTTTTCATGGATTCCACATTGGTTTGTAGGGGTGCAAGCTATGCTTTATACATGTGTTTCACTGTGGTAATTTGGCCAGGGACTGGGGTCGGGATGTGTAACTACAGTGTGATTACTCTATGGTCTGGTCTTACCAGTGAGGGATACACTTCTCATCTTGACATCCACTACACATATTTCTGATTATCACATCCAGTATGCTTACCCCTCTTGTGGAAGTGTTACATTTTGCATGTCCGTTTTGTTTGATGGAATCTGGGAAATTGTCTACACTTGTGTCAGTGCTAGTATAATACAAAGAGTATAGTGACAAACACCTCAAAAGCTGACTTCACACTTCTTCGGACTGAGATGGTATCCGTTAAGCCCACTGGGCCAGTGGAAACCACAACACACAATGGTGACTCCTTCACAGATGCTTTCTACGGACATCTCCGAGAAAGCATGGACCATGCAATCACAAATAAAAACAAGACCCTTTCCACCAAGGGAAAGTGGCCTGTCTGGTGGACCCCAGCCATAAACAAACTGTATAACAGATGAAGGATACTAATGCAAGACAGAGCTACATCTCCTAAAGGGAAGGCAGCTGTGATCAGCACTAGTAAAAAGCTACATTCTCTCATAAAGACATCCAAGGTCAACTTGGAGACATAAGTCACCAAAGACAATGAGGATAACCACACTGCCTTCTTCAGTTATGTCAAAAACCTGGGTGGGAACCCTCAGATATGCTCAGAGTTGGTACACAACAACATATATTTCAGTGACCTGACAGATATTGGCAACATTCTGGCAGACAGGTTCAATGCAATTTTCCCCCTCCCTCACCCCCAAAAGAAGATAGTTATCACAGCTGAATGTAACCTCACTGTCATCTCGGATGTCCATGTGAGAGCCGCACTCAGCACAGACAAGTACACAGCATCAATGGGACCTGATGGTATCCCCAGTTGCATGCTATGTGAACTCCAGAAGGAGCTAAACCCGTATATACAAATGCTATTTAACCTTAGCCTTGCTACAGGATATGTACCTGAACACTGGTGTACAGCAACTGTGGTCCCACTCCACAAAGGAGATGCCTCCACAGACCCTGGCAACTACCACCACACAAGCTTAACCAGCCTTGTCTGCAAAGCTATGGGAAGAGTCATTATGGAGCTCTTAAACAGAGACATTGGTGACCTACAGACCCTTGATCACACCCAGTTCAGCTTTGTACAGGGCATATCCTGCCTTTTGCACCTAGTTGACTATTTTGAAACTGTCAGTAGGGCCATTGATGAGGGCTACGCGGTCCACACAGCCTACCTGCGCTTGGCTAAGGCCTTTGACACAATACCCCACTCAGGCATCATAGACAAGCTCAACAGCTGAAATATAACACCATATGTCACAGGATAGGTTGCAAAATGGCTAAGAAACAGGACCCATAAAGTCAACATTCCAGGTGCCTTGTCAGATTCAAAGCCAGTCACAAGTGGTGTCCCACAAGGATCTGTCCTGGGACCCCTCTTATTTGGCATTTACTTTTCAGATGTGAAAGCAAACATAGGAGGGTTGTGGCTGACAAAGTTTGCAGATGACTGCAACCTAGGCACCATAGTGAATACATCAGCCGGCACACACATCCTACAGAATGCCGTCACAAAGACAGATAGCTGGTGCCGGAATCATGGCCTGAAACTGAATGCAACTGATGTGTAGTCATCCCCTTTGGGAGGAATGAAGTACCCACAAATCAATACATAGACAGCAACCCACTGAGCACAGAAAACAAATCAGACACCTGGGGACACATGTAGATAGTGACGTCTTGTTTGACACCCATGTTGCCAAAGTGGTTAGAAAGACTTTCTATCTTGCCCACCTTATCATGAAGGGTTTTCCATCCAGATCAAAGGAGGTCATTGTACCACTATACTTCTCCCTTATCAGGCCCATGATTGAATACAAAGCCCCATTTGGTATGTACCTCACCCAGCACTTGCAACAGCTGGAGAGACCCCAAAAGTACCTTACCAAGAAGATCAGGGGTCTACAACACATGTCATATGCTTCCAGACTAAAGGAAATCCAGCTTTATTCAGTAGCATACCGCATACTTACAGGTGACCTATGCCTGACATACAAGACCATGTCCAATCAGGATTTGGTGGACATGCTCCACTGCAAGCAATCCAAATCCACCAGAAACATGTGAGCTAAAGATATGAACCTCAGCACATACATGTATAGGACATGCTGGAGGGACAGAGTCATAACTCAGAGGCTTCTCACACTCTAGCAGAGTATCCCAGTTCATGTTAGACAGAGTCCCTCACTGACTCTCTTCAAGAGAAATCTGGACAACTGGATGTGAGATTGTAGGTTTACCCCAGGGGTCCTCCCTGTGTCACTACTAGACAGAGGCACAGTCAAGTTATTCGATTACTTAAGGGGGTCATAATGTGTCACTACTAAGTCAGAGGTACAATATTCGGAATCTATTCTGTACACTTATTACCACTATAAGGGGTGGCAATAGCCACATCACTATGGCTAGGCTTATAAATGCACTAGGGCAGATAGCCTAGTAGTAAACTATGAAACTATGAAACTATGGTGTATGTGTAGGTATTGTCAGTCAAGCAATATAATGTGGTTTGGGGGGCTTGATATCTTCCTGTATTCCAACATTTCTTGTCTATTCCTTCTAGCATGTCAAGGGATCAGTTGCTAGTGTCCTCTCCTGCTCAGCTGGTGAACCTGGGAATATTGAGGCAATGTTACAATTGCCTCATGTACACAGACAACCCTCTCCTTCTCCCACAAAACACAAATACATGCGAGAGATGCAACTATATAGCCAAACTGGAGGCTGAGCTCTCTCAACATAGGACTGGCAAGACCAGAGAGGAGGAGAAGGTAACCACACACACCACAAACCCAGTCTCACATAGCACTATCACAACTTCAAATCATACACATAAACACACAAAGACATACTCGGAGGGTCTGATCAGAAATCTACCAAAACAGCAGAGGCCACCAAAGCAGACACCCAAACAACTGCCTCCACAGGGCACAGCACATGCAACACATAGACCACAGAGTCAGTGTGCCAAACAGTCACAGCCCTTAAGGCCAAACACAATGCCAGACACACTCGTCATAGGTGACTCCATAGTCAGACACACTGACGTCCCGCTCACCAGATTGAGTAAGGGGAAGGTCACAGTAAGCTGCCTATCAGGCACTGGAATCCACCACATAATGCAAGCACTCAGGTCACTCAACTGCAAGTACAAGTATGACTCAGTCATTGTCCATGCTGGTGTGAGCGACCTGAGACGCACCTCCCTGGACTACATGAAAAGAGACATAGAGGAGCTCTCTGATTATGTAGCCCAGGCAGGTATGACCCTGACCTTGAGCAGTATCCTACCTTCACCAAGAATGATGCCACAATACAGAGACAAGATGATCAGCTGTAATAATTGGCTTAAACTATGGTGTCAGTCAAAGGGGATCCAATGTCTGTCTGCCTGGGATGACATGCTGGACAAGCGACACTGATTCGCAAGGGACAGCTTGCACCTGTCACCCCTGGGCTTCCGGATTTTGGCTAAGGCTCTTGCCACCCCCATTGTGCCTTTTTTGGCAAGGCTCAGATTCTAAACCTACCACCCTAGAACACAAAAAAGGAAAAAAACTAAGGGTAATGCTGCTCAATGCCAGAAGTCTCAACCTCAAGATGCACGCACTCGAAGCCCTTCTCAGTATGGAGAGCATCAATGTCTGTGCTGTGACTGAAACCTGGTTCAAGGCTCCTGACAGCACACCGGCACTATCAGGTGTTACCTCATATCATGCGTTCCGGACCCAAAATCCGGACAACACCAAGAAAGGAGGGTGGGTGTCCATATTCATCAAGGACACCCTCACCTCAAGGTTGGTGGCAACGCACGATGCATCGGAGACCATCCAGGTGCAATTAACCATAGGCAAGACTGCTCTGCAGTTTGTAGCATGTTACAGGCCACCCTCTCAAACTCAGGAACCTCACACAGCTTTCCTGAAAACACTGGAGGGGATAAATGTATCTCCAAACACCATCATACTGGGTGATTTCAACTATCCAAATATAGACTGGGATCACTACTCAAGCCCCAACACTCTATCCCAAAGGTTCCTAGAGTTCATAAACTCAAATGCCATGGAACAACTAGTCACCATCCCCACAAGAGGAGGCAACATACTAGATCTCATCATCACGAACATGGGGTCACAATGTTCAACACCAGAAGTATACCCATCATTGGTGAGATCAGATCATAAACTAATCTCACTGGAAGTCCACATCCCACCCCCACCCCAGATAAAACAGGCCACAGTGAAGAACTTCTCAAAAGCCAACTTCACACTTCTAAAGACTGGTGTGGTCTCTTTCAAGGCCCCAAGCCAGCGGAAACCATTACCCAAGCCGCTGAATCACTTACAAATGCCTTCTACCAGCACCTCCAGGACTGCATGGATCAGGCAATCCCAAACAAAACAAAGACTCTTTGTACCAAAGGCAAGCGTCCAGTCTGGTGGACCCCAGCCATAAACAAGCTCTACAACAAAAGGAAGGAGCTACTACAAGATAGAGCAAAATCCGTAGAAGGGAAGACACCCCTGCTCATTATAAGTACAAAACTGAGATCTCTCATAAAATCATCCAAGGCAAATTTTGAGAGAAAAATCGCTAAGGACTCAAAAGACAATCATAAGGCCTTTTTTAGCTATGTTAGAAACCAGGGAGGAAACTCCCAGATATGCTCAGAATTAGTTCAAAATGATGTAAAAATCACTGAACCTACAGACATTGCCAACATACTGGCTGACAGGTTCAGTGCAGATTTCTCCCCCCCTCCCCCCAAAAGGAGGGATATCTATACCAGAGGATTGTAGCCCCCCAAACATCTCAAATGCTCAGGTGAGAACTGCTCTATCCAAGGCGAAAAACACAGCATCCATGGGACCAGATGGTGTCCCCGGTTGTGTGCTCCACGAACTCAATGAGGAATTAAACCCGCAGTTAGGGCAGCTGTTTAATCTTAGCCTCACCTCAGGATATGTACCCTAGGAGTGGCGTACGGCAACGGTGGCCCCACTTCACAAAGGAGGTGCCTCCACCGACCCCAGAAACTACCATCCCATCAGCTTAACAAGCCTGGTCTGCAAAGCTATGGAGAGGATCATAATGGAACTCATAAATGAGGACATAGGGGACTTGCAGACTTTGGATCCAACCCAGTTTGGCTTTGTCAAGGGCAGATCATGCCTTTTAAACTTGGTTGACTTTTTCGAAACAGTCACCAAGGCCATTGACGAGGGCAAGGCAGTCCACACAGCCTACCTTGACCTGGCAAAGGCTTTCGACACAATACCCCACTCGGGTATCATTGAAAAACTCACCAGCTTAAATGTAAACCCATACGTCACACGATGGGTTGCAAACTGGCTAAGTGAGAGAACCCACAGGGTCAGAGTTGCTGGCGCCATGTCACACTCCAAGCCTGTCACAAGTGGTGTCCCACAGGGCTCAGTCCTGGGCCCACTTTTGTTCAGCATCTACCTTTCAGAAGTACAAGCAGACACAGGAGGATTATGGCTGACAAAGTTTGCAGATGACTGCAAACTGGGAACCATAGTTGAAAACCCATCTGACACAGACATCCTTCAGAAGGGTCTCATAGAAACGGATAACTGGTGCCAGAGCCATGGCCTAAAGTTAAACGCTAAACAATGCATAGTCATACCCTTCGGGAAAAACAAGGTTACCCCTAGCTACCATATAGGTGGCAATCCTCTAAGCACAGAAGAGGTTATCAGGGATCTGGGCACCCAGGTTGACAGTAACCTTTCGTTTGACACTCACGTTGCCAAAGTAGTTAGGAAGACCTTGTACATTGCCCGCCTGATCATGCAGGGATTCACATCTAGATCAAGGGGGGTCATTGTTCCCCTGTACTCATCACTCATCAGACCAATGATTGAGTACAATGCCCCATTCAGAATGTATCTGACCCGACACCTGCAGCAATTGGAAAGGCCCCAAATATTCCTCACCAGAAGGATAAAGGGTCTCAAAAATATGTCTTATGCTGCCCGACTGAAGGAACTCCAGCTCTATTCAGTCGCTTACCGTCTGCTCAGAGGTGACCTGTGCCTGACATACAAGGCCATGTCCAACCCGGAATTAATGAACATGCTTCACCTCAAAACCTCTAAATCCATCAGAAGTACAGGGGCAAGAGACTTAAACCTCAACACGGCTATTAATAGGACGTGCTGGAGGGACAGATTCATCACCCAGAGACTCCCTATGCTGTGGAATAACATCCCGGTACATGTGGGGCAGAGCACCTCGCTGGCTTTGTTCAAGGGAAATCTTGACCAATGGATGGGAGATCGCAGGTATACCCTAGGGATAACCTCAGTGTCACTGCTTGACAGAGGCACAGCAAAATAATGGGCATATTATCCTTCAAACTAAAGGGGTGGCGGAAGCCACAAAACTCTGGGCTAAGCTTATAATTGCCCTAGGGCAGATAGCCTAGTATGAACCTATGAACCTATGAACATAGGCCTGGTGCGGTTCCTGCTATTAGGACAGTGGTCTGCAGCAAGCTATATAGTAGTAGACAGTTTTAGCCATTGGTATTTGACCATGGCTAATCCATGTTGCTTCTTGTTGTGGTACCAACATGGGGGTGTGGTTATCCATGACATTTATTGCTAGTCACCTTCATTTTGTAGCTTGTTCCATGTTTTTGCACATGTACATCACTGTATGAGGTGTGACCTGGTAGTGTTAGGGTGCTGATGTGGGCTTTGACCCAGTTTTCTATTACAGCACTGATATCTACATTCTCTATACTGTGTGCGTTTACACTGCATGCATCTTGCTGTTTATACTTCTGGCATTGGGTAACATTACATCTAGGTTCCTATCCCTTGTGGTACTTATGAAGGTGGGTTTGTGTTTTTGTGGTTTATGATTGGTGAGGGTGGATGTTAGTCAGGGTCCTCAGGTGTGCATATGGTACATGGTGTTACATTACTTAACACATGGCATTGATGCCTCAGGTGGTGCTGCAGGGCTGCCTCTGTCGGATGCACATACTACACTCCCTGTACATGTTTGGAAGCAGGTTGTGTCATGTTAGGCATCCCTGTTACTATATGAGTGAGTCGGAGGGGGTATCAGTCCCAGTGTTCCTACTGAGCCAGTGTATGTGCTATGCATTGCCTCTTTGCCAAGGCCAGGGCATACTGGGCACGCCTCCTTCTGCCTACTGGGGCAAGGTCAGGTTGTTCCTCCTCCGAGTCACCCTCTGCCTGTGGTGGCCTTGGCAATGGTGGGGGTATGTTTGGCCCAGCCCTATGCTGGTCCTGCTGCAGCTGTTTCCGCAGGATCATATTATGTAGCATAGCACATATCACGATCATTTGGGTACATGTAGTTGGTGTGTACTGCAATGCTCCACCAGATGTGTCCAGACACCGGAACCGTGACTTGAGCAGCCCAAACACTATGACATTACGTGTTTGTGCATGTGCCTCATTATGGCATTCCTGTTCGGGTGTGTGTGCATTTCTGATGGGTGTCATTAGCCACAGCTCAAGTGCATAACCTGCATCCCCCACTAGGTGTCCGTGTGGGAAGTCCCCACTGGCAAATGATTGGTACAGCTGCGTCAGATGCCAGATGTGGGAATCGTGGTAGCTCCCAGGGCAGCCAGCACAGACATTCATTATTAAGCCCTGGGCATCACACACGACCTGGCAGTTGATGGAGGGGAATCCCTTGCGGTTAATATAGGCTCTACCCCGCTCACCGGCTGGTGCTTTGATGCGTATGTGCGTGCAGTCTATTGCACCCAGTACCTCAGGGTATCCCACTATTTGCTGGAAGAGACACATATTGCTGGCCAATACCTCACAGGCATTGGGGAAATATACATGATCACCGACATGTGCTGACATGGCATCCAGGAACTGGTGCAGTACCCTGGAGGCTGATGCCTATGATATCCCCATCATATCACCAGTTGGTCTCTGGAAGGTACCTGTTGCTAGTATTCTTAGGCCAACACATACCTTGGTTTCCACTGGGATGGGTTCCCCTCTGTTGGTTCTGTGTGTGAGACGTGGCCTGCACAGCTCAACAATCTGCTGCAGAAGGTCTCTGTCCACTCTGTAGCGCTCTACTATCTCCAGCTCATGTAACCCATGGTAGGTGACCCTGGGCCTGTATACTCTCCTCCTTCTCCTCACTCTGGGTTGTCGGTCAGCATCTGCATTGTCACAACCCTCAGCAATTCACCTATGCCTGATTATAATAACTATGGCAGCCCCTAGCATTTCTGCTCTGAGTTCAGTTTTTTTCAGTTTTCAATTCTGATAGCTTAGTTTCTGGCAGTATCTCTTGTGAGAAACAGCCTGCACTGCTCTTTGTAGTCTTTTAAGTGCTGGGTTGGGCTTCTAGTCTGCTTGTGTAATTGCCTGCTTCTAATTGTTTCCACCAATTAACTCCAGCAGTATCCTCTGGCAGTTTCCGTGTATTTTGGTTGTTTCCTGTTTCCTCTCTGTTTCCTGCAGGGGAGCAATGTGCACACCAGCTTAAACACGCTCACAGTCACTTAAACGCGCGCACACACCCCTACACGGTGTTACACGCGCGCACACATCCTTACACGGTGTGAACTTAGCTGATTCATGTTAAAACACGCCCACACAGCCTTACACACGTGCACGCCCGCGCAAACCGTTGTATACGGTTTGCAACACGCTCCCACATGTTGAACCTGCCTTACACGCGCACACACGCGCATGCACGTATATCAAGAAAGTTTGAGTGTAGGGATAGTGTGCACCCTCTATTTCTTGACTTTCCTAGTGTTCTGTTGGGACACACCTCTCTCCATGCTGTCTGTCTGTCATCTGTCACATTGCATTGCCCTCCAATCTGATACATTTATTTCTATCATTCCCCCCGTGATGTCACCTACCTCTTACTCTGTTCCTCCCCCTTCTATAACTCTTACACTACTCAGAAAGCGCTCATTACCTATGTGGCAGTGTGATTCAGTATTGTAACTCTCATTTACATAGGATTGCCTAGTAATGCTTAGTTACATTTCTTACACGGAGCTTCACCCCCTTGGCAACCACTACACGGAGGCCATATTGTTTTTGGTCTGCTAGTCCCTGCATTGTCATTCCATGTAATACATTGAACCCACAATTGTGGGCTTATAAGCTTCGGTTTTCAGTTTTAGGCAGCGCACCCCGTTTGCGCGGGTGTGCGCTGCAGTTACACATGGAAATCCCACGGAAAAAAAAAGTTATTTAAAATGCTTTTGCAACACTTTTTAATGCCAATGGCCACATATTTGGCCATTGGCATGCTAAATGAAACATATGCACCCTTTATTTGGAGCTGACATAGCTCCGTTGTCAATTTTGCAGAAATGTACTCAGTTGTCAGCTGAGTACATTTCTGCAGCTAACACATCTGTTACACGGACTGGTTTAGGCTTCTTGGATCGCTCAAATACCTCATTTGCATATCTTTGAGCTGCAAATGAGGTATTGAGCATTTCCGCCAGTCCGTGTAAGAGACGTGTTAGCTGTCTCTTACACGGAGGTTTGGGCTGTTCCTGGATCGGGAGGCTTACACGGAGGCTTACACTACTCTTGAACTCCGTGTAAGCCTTCGTGAATCCTGCCCAAAAGAAATCAAGGTTATTCAATGGCAGACTCTTAATAAAAGAACACAAAATGACAGCAACATGTGACAGAAACAATTCATTAAGGCTGCATGTCACATTGTAACAGCACTGCACACTTACACAAGCCTCTATAATAGATGAAACAAAACCCTGAACACCACAGAGAGCAGCCCACTGATTTACTCTTATCAAGACCACAGGCTGTCTCAGCCACCCATTCACGGCACCTGCACAAAACAGCAGTAAGGATCCTTTCCATGGCAAGAGAATGTACACATAACATGCCCTTCAAAACATTAGGCAACAAATAACTGGTGAGCTCAGACAACAAGCCTCATTAAAACCAATGAAATAGCTAACCACTAAGGCCAAATTGATTCAGAAAAAAATACATGCACAGATTCTGTTACTTCAGTTTAGTCTTTTTGTTAATTTTTATGCAGACAGTTAGCACAGGGGATTAAGGGTATGATGTGTTAACAAGCTGTGGTACAGGGTCTGATTTCTTAGGCATTCATTTGCCTTCTGCTTGACCTTAAGCAAGTCACTTAGCCAGACAGTGCTTTATGATAGTTGAGAAATTATGCTAGCCTTCATAATGTTTTCCTGGACCTCATGCCTAGCAGCTACCTATACACCTTCACGGACAGTTCATTCTATACATACTAATTCATTACTTACTTTTAATGTATTGGCATTTTATTAAGAAACCTTCTGGTTAAGACAGTCATGTGTCCTATGTCTTAACTTAATCACTTATGCATCAACAGCCTTTTGAAACCCTTGAGTTATGGTAAAGAATACATGTCCTTTCTTTTGCTCAGGGTATGCCAAGAATCAAGGGTATCAGATCTTTTCACAGATTGGGGATGCATAAGTACGCTGAATGAGGCTATTGTCCTCGTTAGCCTATTATACACATATGGACTTATGGAGCCTTGCACCTATAGTGCTCTACCTTGCTGAGGACATATTTCTTCTGTGCTGAAAGTCTATCCTTTGTTGTGACATCTATGGCTGTCTTGCTGCTGTGTGTCCATAGGTGCCCCCAACAGAATCCTGAAACAGAAACAGGTCCATGACACACCTTTCATTGTGTAAGTATACAACTATTACAACATCATATAACATAAAGTACACAAAATGATATGGCTTACTCATTACAAATGTCAGCATACAGTATCTGTCAGTAAGCACAACGAGTGACATGGCTAAACAATGCATTACACAAGTACATGTTAATTTATATAGTCACTCTGTGCATCAGACACATACCTTCATTTCCCTGCAATGATGACAAGGATGACAGGGATGTGGTACAGGCATTTTCACTTGCACAGGGTGTTGTGTGGAGGTCCAGGAGGCCTAGGCTGACCCAAAATGTTGACAGCATGTGTCAGGAAGGGAAGCAGGCAATATGGACCATGGAATTGTGCTCATACCTCTCAACCTGGAAACATCAAAAATCTGGACAAAGGCCCGTGAAAATAGATACAAATATGTACGCGTATTAACATAAAATTTGCATACATAACTATGTAACCCCACCTACTCCAGTGGAATTGTGGGATACCAACTTTCAAATGCAAACTGAAGGATAAACAAAAAATGCCCCCAGCACTATCTCTGCAAAAGTATAAGTCATCTAAATATAACACATTAAAGAGATCTGTAACTAAAGAGGTTGCTGCTAGCAAACAATTTAATTTTTAGATGAAACGATGAAATATAAAGTGCCTGTTGTTGCCCTTGAGGAATAAATTGCCTATGTTACATAAAAAAAAAAAATAAGCTAGTATTGCAATAGGGAATGGATAGCAAACTGATTACAGGTTCATAGTTACTAAACATCTCTGCCAAAAAGGAATTTCTCAGGACTGCAGCATTTTTTACCCCCCCCCCTTAAAAGTGCAACACTGTACAGTATCAACAATCCATCTTCCTATTGTGGGAGTAGAACCCATAGCCTTCTGCATCACAAGCAAGTATTTTGCCTGTTTTGCTACTAACATAAACAGACTTAGTATAACTTAAGCAGCACTAAACTTTTCTCCCCATGAAGAGCTATGCAGCACAAAAAATTTGGAAAAAGCCAACATTTATTGCCGGGGGGGAGGGGGCAAAAGCCCAAAACCGGGAACACATTTTAAACATTGCTTGCATTTCCTGAAAGATAGGAAGAATGAAAGTTAAATGGCTGTTATTATTTAGTGAATTCAGTTCTCACTGATTTGACAGAAAAACACTAATTTTAAGAGGAACAGACTAAAACACAGAAAGCTGCCATTATGTGAAGCTCACACAGAAAGCTGCCATTAAGTAGAAAGCTTCTGCAAGTCTGCCATTAAATAGCACAGAAAGCTTTCGTAAGGAGCGAAGCCTGAATGCCCATAAAGACTGAAAGTAACACAGCTGTTTGAAAAATTACACACCTCCTTTAACTACAAAGCAGCAGCTGGAAAGGCCCCAAAAGTTCCTCACCAAAAGGATAAAGGGTCTCAAAAATATGTCTTATGCTGCCCGACTGAAAGAACTCCAGCTCTATTCAGTCTCATACCGCTTGCTCAGAGGTGACCTGTGCCTGACATATAAGGCCATGTCAAACCCTGATTTGATGAATATGCTTCACCTCAAAAAATCTAGATCCCTCAGAACCACAAGGGCGGAAGACTTAAACCTTGACACGGTTATTAATAGAACGTGCTGGAGGGACAGATTCATCACCCAGAGACTCCCTATGCTGTGGAACAAAATCCCGGTACATGTGAGGCAGAGCACCTCGCTGGCCTTGTTCAAGAGGAATCTTGACCAATGGATGGGGGATCGCAGATATACCCCAGGGATTACTTCAGTGTCACTGCTTGACAGAGGCACAGCAAAATAATAGGCATAGGTTTATTCACACTAAAGGGGTGGCGAAAGCCAAATAACTATGGGCTAGGCTTATAAATGCCGTTGGGCAGATAGCCTAGTATGAACCTATGAACCTAAGTTTCTGCCATTGCTAGTCTGCCATTAAATAATACACAGAAAGTGACAATACAGCTGTATGAAAAGTCACACACCTTCTTTAAGTGCAAAGCTTCTGCTAGTCTGTCATTAAATAACACACAGAAAGCAGCCGTTATGTGAAGCCTGCATGCCGTTAGTTTGAAAAGTCACACATCTCCTTTAAGTACAGACAGAGCTTCTGCAAGTCTGCCATTAAATTATACACAGAAAGCTGCCACTATGTGAAGCTGGAATGCCTGCATGCCATTTAAGACTGAAAACTGCCTAAGTAACATAGCCGTTTGAAAAGTCTCACACACACACCTCTGCATTAAGTAAAAAGCTTCTGCAAGTTCACACACACACCTCTGCCATACGTAAAAAGGCAAGTCTGTAATTAAGTAAAAAGCTTCTGCAAGCTGCCTGAGTAAATGGAAAGCTGCTATGTGATGCTGTGAAGCTGTGATGCCTGCATGTATGCCATTAAAGACTGAAAGCTGCCAAGTTACATAGCCATTTGAAAAGTCACTCACACACACACACACACACACACACACACACACACACACACACACACACACACACACACACACACACACACACACACATAGTAATCCTAATCACTCTGCAGCTAAAACAGAACATTAGGCATTAAATCTGCAGCAGGGCTTGAAAACGGCATTAAATCTGTTTCAAATCTGACGAGTATTCAAACAGGCAATGGCATTAAATCTGCAGCATTCTCAAACAGGCAACTCCATATTCAATTAAATCTGCCCGGACGAGTATTCCATATTCAAACAGACATGTGCAAGTATTCGGGCAACTCCATGACTTATGTGATGGCATTAAATCTGCAGCATGGCTTGAAAATGGCTCCATATTCAATTAAATCTCCCCGGATGAGTATTTCATATTCAAACAGATGTGCGCGGGTATTCAAGCAACTCCATGACTTACGAAACGAGTCACGCATGTCTGAGCTTAATTCCGACAGGCTGACGGAGCTGATGTCATCACACATGTGATGACATCAACTCCGAAAGTGCGGAATCTAAAAAAATTGCTTAAAAATCAGAAATGAAGGGGTTTCACTCAGGAATCTTGGCACCCCTTCATTGGGACCCCAAAACTCAGTAAAAACCGGGTAATTTGGGACAGTTGGGAGGTTTGATTGTGCTGTGTGTGTCTGTAGGTGACCTGCATTTGACAGTGGTGTGTGAGTGTATGCATGTACACAGTCAAGCTCAATGCTAGCCCTACATGTGTGTATGTTGGACAGCTTTGAACCATGCATGGTAGAGCTGACAGATCACTGCCTCCAGCCCAGAACACAGGAAATGTCTCTGCCAGGATTTGCATTGCCACCTCCATGCCCAAGGTCAGAAGGGGTGGTAGTACTTGACGGTGACTACTGTCTGCTGGGACTGTATCCTCCACAGGAATTCCCAGGTCCATGAGCCCATGGCCTGCCACATCTTGGTGTGGACAGTACACTCCCCTCTGTAGCGCTGGATGTACTGCCACTACAGGAGGATGATTGCTCATGGCCACATGGACTCTCAGCAGATAGGGCTGCTGGCCTACATCTATGAGGCCAATGCTCAACTCCAATCACATGTTTCAGCACACTGTGCATTCCAAACAGACACTTCTCTTGGCCCACCTTCTGTCCACTGCATCAGTGAACCAATCCAGGGTGTCACCAATATGGTGGAGGCAGTTATGGATGTCAGACTGTGATGCATCCATAACCCTGAGCATACATCTGGAGTTCCTTTCAGAATGTGCCTGTGCCTCCATGATGGCCTGAAACATACACCAAGTGAACCATGATGTGAAAGCTGCAACAGCTGGTGGAAAGACAGCAGGCCTCCTATGAGCATCCCTCTCAATCTGCCTGTGTGGAACCTCACCAGCTCTTGGCTATGGCCAGTATCACACACTGTGGTGATTGGTGGATTAACTTCTAACTAACCTACAATCTTCTCTCAAAACACAACTCTCCTCTTGCTATAACAAAATTGTCAAGTTTGCTACCTCCCATAAGTCCTCCTCACACCACTGTTCAGCTCTCCACAAACTAAAATGGTTAGAACTACCCAATCACCTCACCTACGTCCAACTGACTCTTGCACACAAACTCATCTTCAATCCCTCCCTCTGCCCATCCCTTTCCTCTACCTTCAAAATGCACCTTCCTGATAGAATTCTAAGATCTAACAACCAAAACTTAATTGAACTGTATAAACCAATTCGTCCCCCTGGAAAAAATCTCTTATCCTACAGTCTTGCTCATCTCTGGAACTCCTTACCCCCATCCATTCGTGCCATCACAAATCACTTCTCATTCAAAAAAATCCCTTCACTCACACCTAATTTCCCAGTGGGAATGCTCCTGCTCCCACCCAACATAATCTCCTCATACTGACAATTTTCACTTCTCCTCCCCTATTCATAATGAGAATTTCTACTTACTCTCCTAAACTCATAGATCGTGCTCTTGCTTGTATTAGCTTTTTCTGAATACTTAAAGGTACCTTAGTGTAAATATACCCTCTGATGGAAAAGGTTTTCTGTTTCTATATTGAAAGGTTCTATGTCAGCTCATATACCTTTCTCTTGATTGTATTAAGCTACTCATCCTGAATGTATGAAATATATCTCCAGTGTAACCCACCCTAAGTTGTAAAGGCCTCTCAGTTTCTATATTGTAAATTGTTTTCAGCGATACAAGATTGTAATATTTGTATATGTTTGTACACTAGTCTACTGTATTTCCAAGTCCATAGGAATTGTATAATTGAAACTAAATACCTTATTGTAACCTTGCTAATTGTTTTTGGAGCTTTTCTCCCCAGGACTCCATTGAAAATGGGTTATTTTGGCCCAATGGACTATCCTGGTAAACCAACTGCAAATAAATAAATAAATAGTAGGTCTAAGACTTTCCCTTTTGGGAAAGTGGTGGATACTTGGTTGAACCATATATATATATATATATATATATATATATATATATATATATGAATGTTGAACATATAGTTAAGGATTCGTGAGACTTTTTGGGAAGGCTAACCCCCTCCTTATGGCAACCTAACTTAACACTGGTAACAATAGATGTTGTAGATTTATTTACCTGCATCCCACGTGAGGATGGGATGGAGAGATTCATTAACAGCATACGTAGGTACACTGATTTAGAATGGGATAGGGTGACTTGAATTAGTGAATTTATGAGTTTGGTTTTGGATTCTAATTTTATATTCTTTGAAGGTGAATTTTATAGGCAGAGCAAGGGTGTAGCTATGGGAGCGGCAAGTGCCCCAATATATGTTAATTTAGTTTTATTAGATTGGGAAAATGAAGTAATTTTTAAGAGTGAATATTACAAACAGATCAAATGCTATGTCTGCTTTTTGGATGATGTATTTATTATACGGGAAGAGGATATCAATGACATACAAAATTTTGTTCAATATCTTAATATATCCACAACATATTTAAAATTTACTCATCAGTTTAGTTCAGAGGGCATAGCATATTTAGATACTTATATTTCCACTACCACTAGTGGGTTCAAATCTAAGATATACAGGAAGAGTACATTTAGTAATTCCTATTTGGAATACAATAGCTGTCATCCCCTCAAGTTAAAAAATAACATAGTTAAAGGACAATGTATACGTGTGGCACGTATGACATTGGATCATCGAGAGATGCTGCAGGAGCTAAAGTTTATTGGTTCTATGTTCAGGCAAAGAGGATATCCAGCACATGTGGTGGATGACGCTATTGGTTATGTCAGTAGTCAGTGGGGTATTAAGTATAAACCATTATTAGGTGCTTACGATAGGAATGATTATTCTCCCATAACTAATAAAGATGGTTTAGATTACAACAGGGCTTGTATACTACCTTATAATTGTCACACTGAACAGGTTAAAAAGATCATTAGAAACAACTGGAATATTTTAAAGTGTGACGAGAGGTTGTTTTCTTTAATTGGAAATGAGCCTAGATTTGTACATAGTGTAGGTAATAATTTAAAAAAGAGGTTTGAAATGAATGGCTCTTTTTCAAAGGGACGAAAGAATGGCACAAGAAAATGGGGACACTGTAATCAGTGTGGAGCAATATTTGAAGACTTGACAGATGAGGTAGGTAATATTAGTAAAACTGTTATACAGTTTAGTTATGACAACTGTCAAACAAAAAATGTTATTTATTTTGCGATGTGTACCTCATGTTCCAGTTTTTATGTTGGACAGACTGGGAGACATTTAAAAGATAGAATTTATGACCATTTGTACGCAATTAGAAGAAAGGATGAAAATAATGCCTTGTACAGGCACATTAGGGATAATAAAAGCTGCACTACATTTAAATTTGCTTTATTAGAAGTAGGTAATATATCAAGTAGAGGTGGTAATATTAAGGCAATCCTGAGTGACAAGGAGGTTAGGTGGCAGATTTTATTGAATGCCACTGCACCTCCTGGTATTAATGAATATATTTCAATAAAACCAGTGTTGCAAGCTAGGACATGATGTACTAGTAACACACAAAAGTTTAACTATCTGACATGTATTTGTAGTTTTAAAAAAGTATAGATGTGCATTGAGTATATCTTAACATTTTAGGCAATGAACAGTTGTTGTGTCATTGTAATTGATTTTATGAATGTATTTTGTAGTATATTCTTTATATAGTAGCATTTTGGTAGGATGAATGTTAGGAAGTACTTGTATTTTGAAATTTTCAAGTCTTATGAACTTTTAATTATTCTTGACGATATGTGTGGTGATTGGTGGATTAATTTATTTAAACAAGGTTTGGCTAACAGACGGGGTTCTGATGAAGTCTAAGTTATTATTAGATGAAAGCGCTTAACCTGTTGTTATTTTAATAAAGTATCAGTGTTTAGTACTAGTTGCTGTTTCACCTGTCTTTACAGTGATTTTCATGGTGGACACGTATCCGATTTACTGTGGATTCGTTGGTTTCGAGCTCTGTGCGTGGTTTTTACAGTGTCTACACTCACTGGAACCATAGTTGCCACACTTTCCTGTTCAATGTCCCCACCCTCTGACTGTTCTATATCTGTGGCTTCTGGGGACTGGGTATGTGTAGGTATATTGACTGTTTGCGGTGACAATGAGGGCAGAAGAGTGATGTCAACCTCTAGGATATATTCAGCCCTTGAAACCACCACCTGTGCCTCACTGTGGCCACCATCATCATCAGAGTCTGAACAGACACTGACATCAGGTTGTGTAGGGAACAGAGACCAAATCCCCTGGTCACCTGTGATAAGAGAGGAAACAGCAGTACATTAATACCTGTACTATTATGCTCTGCAATACTGTGTAGCATTAAATGTACAGCTCTATACACTGTTGGTACTATTACAGACCTGTTGAAACCCCAATCTCATATAGTAGGACACGAGAACATTACTATTCCCACTAGCAGCTGTAGTTACTTGACAATATATGTCTTTACCCAGCAATCTCATCCTCATAAATGAGGCTCACTTTTGGCATTTGTGAAGACTCTGCACAGTTGACACACTCCAATCTGGAATGTCCTGACAATACTGTTGCATCTATCAGTGTGGTGACACCTACAAAGCATACGTATGACTATAACATGTGTACAGTCATAAAATATCTGTGCAGTTGGCAATCATGCTGACAGTATAGCACTCCAGGCAGCAGGCGTGGGATAACATTTTAGGGATTGCATTGCTATAAACCTACATCTATAAGAAAACTGTATTGTGCTTACCAGGAGCAGGACCACAGCCTTGTCCAATACCTGATGGACCTGTGAAAAGTTGAGGGAGAGGTAATGTCAGTACCACTGCATGTTGCACCACAACAAGGTAATACATCCATATATCTCATATTAAAAGTAGCTACTATGTTAATTATTATATCAGTCAACATCTGAGCAGAAGAGTCAAACTGTAGTTAAACCCTTCCCCCCACAAAGAACATAGACCTCACACGCACATAAGAGTATGTACAACCTGACACACTGAATGCTACAGTATTGTAATGGTGATCAAACTAAGCTTACCTGTATGCACCTCCGCCATGGAAATTGTGGCACCCATATCCACGATGTACAGTGTGATGGATGCCTGAGAGCTGTCATGTGTCTCTAGGTTTGCCAGGAATTCCTCAGTAGCTGAGAGTGGTTGTTCTGCTGCAGGCCCTCCAACAGTGATGCCACAATCCCTGGCTACATCTGCTGATCTTCTGGGTGCAGCATTGATCATGTCCATTGCTCGGTGTCAAACCTGCTCATATGTCCTGCTCTGATAACTTGCACCATTCACGTCACAGACAAGGTCTGCCCACAATGTTGCCTGCTGTTCCCTGTTTTGCCTTCCCTTGGACAGTAGGAGTTCATGGTGTTGCCAGAGGCCTTCAAGTATAATCTCATTCTCCACATCCATGAAAGGTGCACGGCATCTTGGGTACATGTGTCCTGAAAGACAACAGAATGGGAACACATGTCAGGATCACATACATGGAAGTACACTATGTAGAGATACAGCAAGAACAGAATGGCTCACAGTATCCACTGCTTGATCACACATCTCATATTTCACAGTGTGCATACATACTAAGTGTGTGGATACATCTAAGATACTAGTGAGAGTCAGCTATTACCATGTGTACCATGATAGATACTGCTGTATGATCATGCATTCAACACTGGAGTCTATTGTAGTGTGTTCCCTAGGGGCAACCCCCCCCAGATAATATTTCAAAACAACAGTGTCAAATAGCAGTGTGCTATTACAACTACTATAAAGAGACAGTCCCAAGAGACCAGTGTGCCACACTGACAAAAAGCATTCCACCCTTGATGTATTGTACATCCTCTGTAGGTGTAACAAATCTAGATAACAATGACATGTCATTATCACAGTTCCAAGAAAGGCTTAATGCTGTAACCCCTATACCTTGTAAGTATATTCACACATCTGCATCCTGTTGTAAACAAAAAGGTCACATACCTGCTGGAGTGCAAAACTCCTCTGTTGATATGTGGTGGTATTTAAGTCTTTGCAAATGTGTGTTCTGTTTGCAGAAAGTCTCATACAAAATGTCTCTCTATAGCCAGCATGTTTGCCTTTTAACATGCTTCTGATTAGCAGTTGATTGCATTTTAACCAATCTGTGGTTCTGAAATGCTAATTGCAGGAAACACAGCTGCTTTGCACTATCATCGGCCAGTGACATGCAACCACTGTACAAGATATAATGCCTCCATGTAGATTACAAACCCTTTCTGATATTCTGTGCTGGACATTACTGGGGTAAGGAGACTACGTCATCACCAAAAGTAGGTCTGTAGAAGTTACTGTTACCTAGAAATGTATGTGGTACAGGCTGCAGCTGCCACTGTAGATGTTAGGCCTAGGCAGAAACGTTGAAAACTTTGGAGGAAGACAAGCTGTAAGTTTAACCGTGGCGCATGTAGCAGCCTTGTAGTACAGGGAGAGCCAGAGTGAGGGCAGCCATTCCATTCCAATTAAGGAATGTGTTTAATGTAATTATGTTAGGCAATGGTAATCATTAAGAGAGTAGTAGGCTACATGTTTATTGTGTCCTTGAGCAGCATAAGGGATAAATATAACATTATGTCCACCATTTGAGCAACTGTCAGGCTATGTGTAACAGTGTTACTCATTTGGAACATGTATACTGGCTGTCCTTGTTACAAGCAAGAGCTCCATATGTGTATGTTAGTTTTGCAGCTGTGCTAATCTGCACTGTGAGTTTGAAAGGATTGTGTACTGCACTCTGATAGTAGCGGGCCTTATTTGCATTACCTCAGTTAAAATCCTCAGTAAATGCATATTAATGCATGATGTGACAACTTATGCACTTATAATTTTGCTATAGGGATATATGAAGCATGTTCCCATCTGCAGGCCTGTGACTTCCATCAGTGACAAGCAGAAATTTAATTTGTAATGCTTTATGTGGCTAAAGAGTGCATGACTCAGTAAGTAATTGGTGGTTTCACAATATTATTTAAATGCTACACACCACTGGATTTGAACCCAGGACTGTGTGTGGCAAAAATGGACTGCTTGCAAGACATTTAACAGATTGAGCTACTCAGTCACTGTTGCAGCATGTGTATTTGTAAAGTATAAATACACACATACAGGCTGTGACATATGATTTTTACAGCTATCATTATGTGCATGGCTTTATATGGATGCATTTAGGCACCAAGGTCCCTGTTGTACATGTAGTGTACTTCATAGCATCATAGGAGGTTACTAGGCTATTGGCCCTGAGGCCCTTATAAGCCTAGCCAAGAGTGTTGCCCATGTTTAGACAAGTTAGCACCCAAAGCCCCTGTCCAGCAGGGACACAAGTGGAATCCCAGGGGGTGTATTTTCTGTTTCCCATCCAGTTATCCAGGTTACACTTAAAAAGGGATAATGAGGTACTCTGCTTGAGGTGGAGAGGGAGTTTATTTCACAGATGGGGGAGTCTCTGGGGCACAAATCTGTCCTGCAAACAAGTCCTTCTGATATCACAGACCAGGTTGAGGTCATGTGTACAGGTTGCTCGAGTGGAGCTTGGCTTGTGGATATGCAGCAGTCCCATCAAGGCAGTGTTTGAGATTGCTTTGTATGCCATTCAGAGGTCACCTCTAAGGAGTCTGTATGAAACTGATTAGAGGGACAGGGCTTTTAGCCTATCTGTATAGGGTAGATGCTTGAGGCTCTGGATTCTCTTGGTGAGGAACCTCTGTGGTCTCTCCAGCTGCTGCATGTGCTTTGTGAGGTACATGCTGAAGGGGGTGTTCTACTCAATAACTGGCCTTATAAGGGAAGAATACAGAGATGTTATGACCTCTTTGCCCCTGGATGAGATACCCTTACTTATGAGGTGGGCCATGTAGAAAGCTTTCCATACAACAGAAGCAACATGGTGGTCAAAAGTCAGGTTGCTATCAACCTGGGTGCTCAAATCCCTCACTACTGATTGTGTACTCTGGACATTTTTATTAATGTGATAATATGTGGGGTGGGGACATCACTCTTCCCAAAGGGGATAATGATTCATTTGTTTTCATTCAGCTTGAGGCCATGTTTCTGGCACCAGTCATTTGTTTGGGTGAGACCGTCTTGGAGGCCCTCCACATCACTTGGAGAATTTATGACTGCACCCAGCTTGCAGTTATCTGAAAACTTGGTCTGCCATAGCCCACTGGTTTTGGCCTGCACCTCAGAGAAGTATATCCCGAATTACAGAGGCACCAAGACTGATCCCTGGGGTACACCACTCATTACAGATCTACTGCTTCAGGTGGCTTCCCCTACTTGTAAATGTTGCTGAGAAAAGGAGACATGCACCTGCTATTAGAGAACTCACTTACATCCATTCTTGTGTGTTTGGCTTTCTAGTAGTGTACTACTGCACTGGACTCTAAAGTGCAATCCCAGTTTTTCCATTTAACTTTAAGCAAGTTTGTGTGACAGGTCACGACACACAGATCCGTGGAAGCACACTTAATGACTGTAACCTGCAATTACTATGGTTTACTTAAACTACCTGTTTTAATTAAAAGCTGTATGGCATAACAGGTTAATGCCGCACCTTACAGGTGTGATGGTAGTGGGTTTGAATTAAGAGAAAGGTGTTTATTTTGTACATGTTTATTATTTAAAACACATATATCAATATAGTTCCATTTAGCTGAGCTTAGCGAAGCTGTGCAACATGCTGTGCTAAACATATATAAAGAAAAGAGAAATGGGGAGATAGGAAAGTGGTGAAATGGGGGTGCAAGCAGGAAAAAACATGGTGAAAGGCAGGTAGGTATGTGCAGGAAGGTTGTAAAGAAGAACCACAGCTATCCATTTCTTGGACAGCAACAACTGTGCACTCTGATAGAATGTGTAGATGGCTTTGGACTCTAATCCACAGTGAGAGGGGAGAGGACATTATTGCATTGTTAAGCCAATTGGACCAAATTATGTTTGTTCAGTGGACATGTGTGCGAAATGGAGAACTATGTTTGGGACGATTTTTTTTTTGGGACAGGTGCCCATTCTTTTTAAGGTAAGAGTGGAATGTTGGGGGAGGGACATAAGTACATGTGGGGCAGGTAAGTTGGGTAGGTGAGGAAGCTTTTGCAGACAGACAAGACAGTAGACAGGGCTGGTGTGTGACACAAGAAGGGGTAAACATCTTTGATGGAGAAGGTGTTTTGGAATCTCAGTCCCATGTGCCTCCACAAGGTAGCAGCATGACTCACATCCCAAACCATGGGACTGTCAACACTGCTCCCTCACTGCTCTGAGGGTGGCAGTGGTGGAAGCTGGGCTCTGGGGTGAGCCTGCCCCACCAGGGTGGCCAGCATGCTCTCCATCTGCAGGTATCATCCAAACCCATGGTAGATGATCCTGTGCACAAAACCTGGCAGTTCATCATGGATGACAACTCCCCCTCCACCACTGCTCCCAAAGAGGGGCCCGTCCCCATTCAGTAAGGTGGTACTACTTGATGTTGCAGGTAGTGCAGGGGGAGCAGAGGGGGCACCATCAGGCTAGGTTTCAGGTGTGATGGGACCCTGTGCCATGGCCGGAGGAGACAAGGTAGGCAGATCACGCAGAACCAGCCGACCTTGATGCATTGTACTAAAGTAGTTATAACAATAAGTTAAAGTTAGTTTTAACCATATCAGTGTTAGTATTAATAGAATAGAACATATTATTTATTAATCTAAATACATATTAAGGTATATTATGTCTAACACAGCATTAAGTAACATAGCAGTAAGTATATTAACAGCAAACCAGTATGAATGAAACCATAAGGCCAGTAAGACAGTATAACAAAATACAATAATATTAAATCATAATAATATATAACAATAATAAATCAAAGAAGATAAGGGATGGAGAGAGAGAGAGAAAAACATACCATTAATTATCTCGCAGGTAATATTACTACACAGAATACAACTACAAACTTCTACAGGTGTGCAGTGTCAGTTGTGAGGACAGTGACTGCAATTATATAGCTGACGTAGCACATACATACCTCTCAAGCTGTTAGCATGGGACAGTATTGGCCAAGCAGTAACAAATGCAGGTGCACAACTGCAGAGAACAGTTTCACATAATGTGGGCTTACATAACTACCAAGGTGCTATGTAAATGGATTTGAAAATATATAGCATTCCAGGTAATCATTTATGTGGTAGTCATGGAACAGACAGATTAGGCAGTTGCAATTACATTAGAAAAAATTGTGATACGTGAGAGGCATGTTTGTGTACATTAAGTAAACTAGACAGGCTTCATGCCTTAGTTGGCAGGCATGGGAGTAGAACCCAATAGGTGTGACTTCAGGGAACATCTGCAAATAATGTAACAATTGACTTGAGCAACTTAGAACAGACTTGCAATGACCACATCCCTATTGCAAATGTTAAGACAGATTTATTTAGGAACCCACAATGCTGCTTAAGTCTTTATTGGTATTGCTGATAATTCTCTGAAATCTACAAACACTATCTGCTCATAAAATTTGACTGAAATTGGCCTGGAGACAACCTTGAACCATACTATTAGTTGAGAAAAACATTTTACATGACATTCCTTTGGCATTGTAGAACTATTACAATTTTATGTTTGACTGCAGTGACAGTAGAACACATATGCAATAAATACAGCTGAGTTGCAAATATTAAGACATATTTATTTTGGATAACTGCAATGCTGCTTAACACTATATTGGGATTGCTGATAACTCTCTTGTTTATTGCAATACAGTTGTTATTCATTTATTGCAATACAGTTCTAATTGCCCACTTATTGCACTACATTTCCAATTCTCCATTTTTTGCACTACAGTTTTTATTGGTTATTCTTTATTGCAGTACATTTTTTATTCTTTATTGCTTATTGCACTACATATAGCATAATATATCTGTACTTACAACACTCATGGCGTAACCTGGCCAGGTGCCTGGCATGGGACTAAATATTGCAAGTCCTGTCAACTGCAGCTGTTGGGAGAGAAGCACACATTATGCATACTAGTTTTGCACACATTCAGTTTGCATTTTGATAAAATGGGGAAAATACTTACATATTTGTAGGGCAAGCCCAGCTCTAGTCTCTTGGACCCAGGTGCTCAATGTTCCCCTGTTTCTCCACTTCAGTCATCATAGTGGTGATGACACTGTTCACCAGTGTGGGGGATACCAGTAATACTGGTAAGATCCCTGGTTAACTGATCCCAGGCCTCAGCCTTACACTCTGAGCCCTGGTAACTGCCCTGCAGCAGCCTAGGTTCATAATTCCATATGAAGAGCCCAACAAAAACCCTGGACTCCTGCACACCCCATCTATGCACCCAAAAGCATGCACCATCTCCAGCACTGCCTGGCATATCAGCAGATAAGCATACTCCAACAAATATTGCAGAATTTCTGCCTATTGGCCTAACTTTAGGTACTTTTCCTGCCCTTACACGTCATTCAGCAATATTCAAAAAACTGCAGCATTGCTTAATGTCACACAAACCAGCTAAGTGAAGCTGAGCAGCATGAAAACTCACAAAACCATGGCTTTAGTGAAGCTTAGTAACATGCAAACAATATTCACCATAAACCATGTTTAAGCAATGCTTAGCACCGCACACCTCTTCCAAATGTTAAAATATTGATTTTAATTTAAAAGACATTTAACGTTGCATTCAACAAATTATATGTGTAGTAGGGAATCAAACCCAGGATCTAGGAAACTTTAGACCATCTCTCTTCCCATTTAGCTACTTGGATAGTATACAAAGTAATATACCTTCACATACACTACTAAGCAATCACTGGGCACCATGCAACTGGGCTTAAACTGGCATAAACAAAAGCAGAAATAATTAATTACATCTGGTTTCTATTTTTAGATGTCTGGCAGGTGTCTGCTGTGTATGTGCATGTGTGGCTTGGCATTGCTGCATTCCACACCACTCTGTGCAAAGAGACATTAAAAAAAAACAGTTATCATAATTAATTACATCTGGTTTCTATTTTTAGATGTCTGGCATGTGTCAGCTATCTATGTACAATCACAGCTCAGCATTGCTGCGCGCCGCACTGCACCTCACAAATGGTCATTGCAAAACAAAAGTGCATAACACTTTATACATTTAATACACAAACTATTAATACACAGTACATTTTACCAGTAGCATGTAACATTACAGGGAGCTTCACAATGTACATAATATCTGACCAGCCTCTACACCTGTGCCTTCATGGATTCAGTATCCATGTTGATATGCTCTCCCTCGGCAGCACACCATCATTAGTATGCATAGTGTGCTGCCAAGGGGGAATCATGGCCATGTACATGAGTACATTCCATGTAAGCCTACATGGAGCCTACATGGAGTTTATTAAATCCTGGGGAGTGTTTTTATGATTCCAAAAACATGCGAAAATGAAATAATAGAAATAATTTTCTATTTTATATGGGGTTCTAGATTGAATCCAGAGAAAAGAAGAATATTATATAGGAATAATGAAAGTGGTTGTTTATGATTGATAAATCCAATAGTATCTGGGGTTTCTTTGAACTTATAAAAAGTACTACTATGAATAAAATATTTATTTTTTATTTAACATTTGTTTACCAGGAAAGTATGACTTGGAACAAAGCCAATTTTCAGCAGAGGCCCAGGGAGAAACACTCCAGTTGCATGTCTTTGTAGTGTGGGAGGACACTGGAGCACCCAAAGGAAACCCACATGAACACAGAGAGGACATGCAGACTCCAAACAGAAGGCACCCCAGCATCGAACCAGAGAACCTCTTGTTGTGAGGCGACAACACAACAGCTGCACCACTCTGCCATCCATAAATAGGCCAAGATAAAGAAAAAATTAGTAGGATAGATATTTGATTGTAATTATAAAGACAGGTGGACAGAGCTAGATCTAAAAAAGAAAAAATAGAACACTATAATAGTGAAATGCAAAATTATTTAGAAAAGATAAGAATATATGATGTAAAGAAAAAAAGGAAAATGTGGTATGAAGATATAATGGATTAATCATTTTGGTTTAATCCATGGGAAACGTTGCAAGATAAAAAAGCTATTAAAGAAAGAAAAAATGGTACAAAATTGGGGAGAATGCCTGGATTTCGTATGAAGGTCAAGTATTACTAAATTTCCTGTCATAAGTAATATACCATACAAAAAGAAAAGTGAAAGAGTTTGTTTATATTGTGGGGAAGAAGGAACAGCAGAAAATGTATTCCTAGCATGTAAAAGAGTAAGAAAATTTGGAAGAAAACTGTATGAAGATTTTTTTTGGAAATATAAAAGAAAAAGATATAAACATTAATATGATAGCATATGGATATTATAAAAATATTAAAAAAGACAGCAAAGTAAGACTAGATAAAATAATATTTTGTTTCCTGGGTTAATTGGAATGAAAGACTTACTGAAATTATGTTTAATGAGAAAATTATTTTTCCAGAAATTATAAAAATAATCAAATGTTGGCTTTGGAAAACAGGAGTGGGGGTCCAGTAAAGAAAAAATTGTGAGTTCTCCTCATTGTAAATGTTGGTGATGAAATATGTAAATATATAATACTAGTACATAAATTGTAAATAAAGAACCCCACTCTTTTCTGTAGGTGTCATGCGATCTTTTGCATCCATGTGAGTTACCACCAACTCAAGCAGATGGAGCTTTGGTTTAACATCTTATCCAAAGGGTGGCCCACTGTGGAGTACAACAGTCCCTCATGCTGCACTGCAGTATCAGTAACTGAAGGCTGTGAGAATAGAACTCACAGCCTTATGCACCTAAGGCAAGTATGCTACTCATTGCATCACTTTCAGGAGTCAATTCCTACAATAGATATCCAATGGCATATGAGGTACCTGAGGGCTTGTAACTACCAGCACTGTTTTTCCCTCATCAGGAAGCCTTGCAAGGAAGGAGTATTCATTATTACTGTTATGCTAATGATATTTGGGTGCACCTCTATTTTACTCAGGAATCAGTGCTTGACTTTATCCTCCTGAAGACTGTTAGGAGTCCATTCTTCAGTCAGTAATGGATAGTCAATTGAAACTGAGTCTGGCAAAGAATAAGGCAATGTTGGTACATGTCAATGTCTGTCTGTCTGTCTATCTGTCATATCTTTATCTCTTTTCTCTACTTATTATATAGGAAGGGGACAGACTGGAATTCACATCTCAAGTACATTATTAGGGTATACTAATACTTAATAGTTGACAGGACTTATGCAAAAACAATTGTCAGGACATCATATATCCATTTGTGGATTTATTTTATTCATTTATTTGTTCAGCAGTATTGGTGGGGGAGATGCCAGACCAAAGGTCCTTTTCAACCATGATATGGGCAGCACAAAATAACAATTATGAAAAAAAAAAAACAGCTTCAAATGATTAACCTGGCACTAATATCAGAGACGGGCAAAACAGGTACACTGTGAAAGCATAAATGTAATGTTGAAAACTTAATTGAGACATATCAGTACTCATCAATTCATAGCTACAATATTTACAATAATTTACATGAGTATATTAGCATTGTTTTTTCTTGAACAGCAATACATTCTTGCATCATTTTGGAACAGCAGTTCTAACCATGTTTCTCTGTTGCAAAGCGCAGAGTCTCTGGGTTTTATTTACAAACTTTGTATTGTTGAGTTTATGCTGCACTCTGTTGGAAGGTTATTCCAGGTACAGAGTATTGTCTCAGTATAGAACCATACTCCATTTACAGATTGTGTGACTTTCATCCAAGCACTTTTATTACTTTGCCAAGATTACTGCAATGCCTTTTACTTCGGGCTTTCAAATGGTAATTTGGCCTATCTGCACTGGGAACAAGGTTGTTGGCAGGGGTAAACTGGTCTTCTCACATGACTTGTACTGGCTGCAAGTCACTGTCAGGTCAATTTTTAAAATTCTCATCCTTACATAGCAGGCTCCACAGGCTTTCAGTCTTGCTTATTTAAAATAAATAACCATTTCCTAACTCCTCAGTAGGCTCCTTAGTTAATTAGCTGATCCGAAAGTCAACCTTGAAACATCTGTCAGGTTATCTTTTGACTATCTTGCCTAGTCTTCTGGAATAAGATATGTTTCCTGATTCAAAGGCCTTGGTGAGGAGGTCCCTAAAGTAAAATTTACTAAGGAATGCCTTCTTGCTTCCATTTAGGAGATAAGTATCATTTTGTCATTTACTAATCTATTTTAATTTGCATATATCACTGTTGTTTGTTGCATTTGTGTGTTTTACAACTGTATTGGCTTGCTATGTTATTTAAATATTCAACACTGTCAGAGGTGCAGATGCTCAGCGAATGACAAGTTAAGCAGTCCACCAAACTGTGATTCTTTATTGATGCCAACAAAAATAACTAGGATACAGCCGCAACACTTTAAAGCGCTTAACTTATTGCACTGCGTTTTTCGTCCCTTTCAGTACTGAAACTTCCTCAGAAAGCTCCAATTTCTTGAAAGTCCCTCCTTTTATATCAGAAACAATAAACGCAATTTCCTACATAAATTAACTTCTTCATATATGAAATTTATATAACACGTTTAACGGTGAATTCACATTTTTACTCGTGCACTTTTAAAAGTATATTAAAAAATATGTATTAAAATGTCTCAATACAAGCCTATAATATTTTCACCATAGATTTATAGCAAAAAATATATAAAACTAAAAGTATACTTTTACATCCACAAAATATATACATAAAAAAACTAAAATCATTTAAAACTAATGATGAAAAGGTAATATGTTTAATCCTCTGCTGCCCTCTACTGTTCATCAAAAATACCTAGACGTTAATTCTAACATGCTAAAATGTTTATAAGAACAAACCTATGAATCTATATAATCTTAAAATACTGTAACAGTGCCTAGTGTACTAATTAAAAAAAATACTTTTAAAAGAACTAATAAAGTGTATCATAATATCTAATGAACTGAAAAAAGACTATAAATAAAATGTATAATGTCCCTTTATAATTTAGCTGCTCACATTTTTAATACTGGCATAATAGGGTTCCCATTCAGAAGCCTGAAACATCATAAGCCTGAAAATCAAAATCCTGAAACCAAAAGCCTGAAAATTCAGAATCCTGAAAACTCAAAATCCTGAAAGCCCAAAATCCTGAAAGACCAAAATCCTGAAACTCAAAATCCTGAAAACACAAAATAGACATACTGATGTCATTGTGGCTTTGCTATTGTTAGCCCTGTGGTGTTAGGTCATGCGTTGGGGTCAGGTAAGTTGGTTTTATTTTAGGGTTAGGCGGTTTAAGTGAGTTAGGGTTAGCCAGGTTAGGCATGTATGCAATAGTGACAAATATTGGGGTTATAAGTGAGTTAGGTTAGAGGCGCGGATCAGGTGAGTGTGTGATAGTGACGGATCTTAGGGTTAGGGTTAGGGTCAGGGTCAGTTGGTAGATATTAGTGTCTTTATAGTGACATATTAGCATTATTTGTGTTTTCAGGATTTTGGTCTTTCAGGATTTTGGGCTTTCAGGATTTTGAGTTTTCAGGATTCTGAATTTTCAGGCTTTTGGTTTCAGGATTTTGATTTTCAGGCTTATGATGTTTCAGGCTTCTGAATGGGAACCCATAATAGATATATTATTATTTAGACCAGGCATCTCATTAGCTTGTAAATGTATTTGCCAATACATTTCTGTATACTCTATATTTTCTTCCCATAAGCCTCCTCTAATATTTGAAGGGACAGACTCTAACACAAAAACTTAAACTTGGATTTTTCACACACTAATGAATGTTTGTATAAGGTGTTGTTATGGATAGATGCAGCAATACTGTAAGAATGTTCATAAATTCTCCTCCTGAGGGTCCTCTTGGTTTTACCTACATAGAATGCATTGCATACTTTACAGATAGCCAGGTAAGCAAGGCCTTTACTTTCACAATTGTTATATTCCTGAGCTTGGATAAGTTTGTCTCTACTTGGAATATATATGCAACTGGTCTTACAAATGAACTTACACCTCATCCCCAGCTAAAAAAATCTGAACACATAATAGAGAAAGAATTAAGAAGTAAACTGGGGAAACCAAAGAGTCCGATTTAATCTAACTAAGAATGAAACAAAGTTACTATATGAAATAAGAAATAATGAAAACATCAGAGTTATCAGACCAGACAAAGAGGAAGGAATGGTGATTATGGACAATATAATCTATATTGGAAAAATGATGGAAATATTAAATGATACTGAGAAATATGTGCCTGTATCCCTAAATAAGATAAATATAGCATATAGTAAAATTGATTATAATTTACAAGACATGCTATCAGAAAACCTTATGTCTGGAAGAGTTCAATTTTCTAAAAACAGATAAGCCTATATTACCATCCTTTTTTGGAATACAAAGGTATATAGAAATGTAATGGATCCACCTATGAAGACCTGTTGTATCTGCAAATGGATCCAAAACACACAGAACAGCATATTATATTGACAAGAAATTAAAGAGATTGGAAAGAAAAGGAACTGTTTTTTTAAGATTCCTGGGATTTTTTAAGAGAAATAGAAAACCATTTATATAAAGAGAGCATGTTTTTCATGACTATAGATATAAAGGATCTCTTTTCTGCAAAAACCCTCATCAAATAGGACTTGAATGGTTTGAAGACACAATATCCCAGAAAGGAGTGTATAGTTTTAAAGAATTTAGGACTCTACTGGAACTAAAGGAAATAGTGCTTTATAATAATTTTATGATATTTGAATGAGAATTTTACAAACAAATAAGTAGAGTAGCTATGGGTGCAAGCTGTGCACCCAGCTACGAGAAGAGTGTTTTACAGATATGGGAGAAGAAATACATTTTAAATTCACCATATGCACAATGTTTGAATTTATATAAAAGGTTTTTAGATGACACTTGCATATTTTGGACTGGCACTGAAAAAAAGTGACTGAATTTATAAATTATATAGGGCATGTAACAAAATGTTTAGAATTTACACAAGATTGAAAGACATAAGGTTAATTATTTAGATATCACAATACAAGTTAAAGAAGGCTTACATGGGTTTAAATCGAAATTTTACAGAAAAAATACCTTTTCAAATTCATACCTACATCCATACAAACAAAAACGTACTATTGTTAAAGGTCAATTGATAAGAGCCTCTAGAATGACCTCCAAAGAAGAAGACTTTAATAGAGAAATAGAAATAATTAAAAATATGTTTACAGAAAGAAAATATCCAACTAAATTAATAGAAGAAGTAATACAGGAGGTCACAGAAGGCAGGCACAGTAGATTCTTTCCTATTTTAAGGAAGAAGGACATAATACTCCACAAAAAAGTTTTTAATGAGAAGGACGAACCCAGTTTGGCTTTGTCAAAGGCAGATCATGCCTTTTAAACTTGGTTGACTTTTTCGAAACAGTCACCAAGGCCATTGATGAGGGAAAGACAGTCCATACAGCCTACCTCGACCTGGCAAAGGCCTTCGACACAATACCCCACTCAGGTATCATCGAAAAACTTATCAGCTTGAATGTAAACCCATACATCACAAGATGGGTTGCAAACTGGCTAAGTGACAGAACCCACAGGGTCAGAGTTGCTGGAGCCATGTCAGACTCAAAGCCTGTCACAAGTGGTGTCCCACAGGGCTCAGTCCTGGGTCCACTCTTGTTCGGCATCTACTTTTCTGAAGTACAAGCAAACACAGGAGGGTTATGGCTGACAAAGTTTGCAGATGACTGCAAACTGGGGGCCATAGTCGAAAACACTTCTGACACAGATATCCTTCAGAAGGGCCTCACAGAAACGGATAACTGGTGCCAGAGCCATGGCCTAAAGTTAAACGCCAAGAAATGCATAGTCATACCCTTCGGGAAAAACAAGGTTACCCCTAGCTACCATATAGGTGGCAATCCACTGAGCACAGAAGAAGTCATCAGGGACCTGGGGACCCAGGTTGACACTAGCCTTCGTTTGACACTCATGTTGCTAAAGTAGTCAGGAAAACCTTCTACATTGCCCACCTGATCATGAAGGGATTCACATCTAGATCAAGGGAGGTCATCGTCCCCCTGTACTCATCACTCATTAGACCTATGATTGAGTACAATGCCCCATTCGGAATGTATCTGACCCGACACCTGCAGCAGCTGGAAAGGCCCCAAAAGTTCCTCACCAAGAGGATAAAGGGTCTCAAAATATATCTTATGCCGCCGACTGAAAGAACTCCAGCTCT